>NC_067484.1:96905451-97057951 GCF_947179515.1 Apodemus sylvaticus | reverse complement strand
AGCTTCTGGAATCTGGAATCGGGGACGCTGGGCCCCACCTCGCTCACTGCACCGTCCGTCCCTCTGTCCCTCTGTCCATCCCCGCGCCCTGAACTGGGACCCTCAGCCTGGACACGCACGGGAATTCGACCAACTGTGGATGGCTGGCATCCCATCCCACCCAGCATCCGCACAGCCACACCCAGCGGCACAGGCTATCCCAGGAGCCAGGCACTCTCCCTGCCCTCCCTTTGGAGCGAGCGGGCGCACACACACAATACCCACACAGGGGCACAGTGAGCCCGACACAAGCAAGGGCTCGCGGGCGCACCCGGGCGAGAAAGCGCGACGGCCCAGACATGCTACTGATGCACAGAAGTGGGAACTTGAGCACCGGTTACACGCATGCCTGAGCACACACGCACATTCACACACGCACTCACAAGCATGATCACACTGGAGCGCTTCCAGGCCCCAAAGCACACATGCCATCACACATACACACACATATATACACGCAGCACTCCCACACTAGCGGACTGGCACACCCACCCAATCCCCCAGGCACACACACTTGTGTGTACTGGCTGATAAGAGCAAGTATGCAGGAAGGGCCCTCATGCTACACACACACACACACACAGAGGCGCATTAGCAGAAGGCAGGATGGCAACACACACTCTCACACCCGTCACACAGTCTCTTGCGTGCTCTCACACCCACACATACCAGCACATGAACTCACGCAACAGGGTCTACCAATTCTCACAACACTCACACATAAATGTGCTAATCCTCTCAAAATTCACCCATGCAACATTAAACAGAGACAGACAGGCAGACAGACAGACAGACAGAGACACAAGACACAAGCAGACCCACTGTCACAGGCCCCCCACAGCTCCCTAGACCTCTTAAGGCAGGCTAAAGAGGTGGGTGGTGGCTGGGTTCCTCGGAGACTCCTCCAAAGTAGAGGGATTGGGTGAGGGGTCGGAGTAGCCTTTTCTGCCCCCCTTACTTGGCAAGGTGGGATCCCCGTGTGGTTTGGGTCAGGATGGGCTGGGTGGGTTTTAGAGTCCAATCTGGGCTTGGTCAAATGGGGACAGGGTTGTGTTGCTGTACATTAAGGTGACTGTTGCTTACAATCCCCATGATTCTGCTGTGCTTGCCAGCTCTCTGTCATGGATCCCACAGGAATCCTGAGCCCAGACACCCAAGCCTGTGCTGCCTCAACCAGTGTATATTGTGTTCATCCCACAGCATCCCTCCTTTGTCTGCCCTTGAAGGTTCCTGGGGCCCTGACAATAGATTGTCCAGCTTTTTCCCATTCATGACTGCCTGCTCCTCAGAGATCGTCTTCCTTGCCTGTCATCCTCTCCACAGGCCCGAGCAAGTTTGCCCTCTCCCACCTGTGACTTCCTCTGTCCATGTGTTTAGTCGTCTGTCACAGTCTTTGAACAAATATGTTTTCCTCACATTTACATTTTGTGTAAGGTGTTTGTTATGACACCAGGTAAGTCTTCAGTTAGTAGAGTTACTTTTCATATGGGAACTATATCTAGGGTCTTGTGATCGTGGGGACAGACTTCCAGCCTGCTGCCTTCCAGCCTGCTCCCGTCCAGCCTCCTGCTTTCCAGCCTCCTGCCTTCTTTCTTTTTCTATGTGATTTTTTGATTTTTTCCTTAACTTTTATTAGTGTGTTCCAGGGACAGTCTTTTCAGCTGAGCCAAATCCAAAGTTTCAAATATGGATTGATTTTTTTTTAATTTATTTGTTTGTTTGCTTGCTTGCTTGCTTGCTTGTTTGAGTAGAGTTCACTATGTAGATGCAGCTGGCCTATAACTACTGTGAAGAGCAGGCCATTCTCCAACCTGCTTCTGTTTCTTTATTGCTGGCATTAGGGACAAGCTCCTCTGTATCCAACATAGGACTTTTAACGATAGAGATTATACACTGTATCTTGTCTAGCAGTGTGTAATAGAATTAAGAATTTAGGCTGGATTTGAGTTGTAGGAATACAGTACTCCTTCTAACTGTCTGATTTACCAAAGAAGGCCATCTTGTAAACTACAAGGATACTTACAGACCTTCACCAAAATTGCAGCTTCTTAAACCATGATAAACATATTTGTGTTGTTTGGAAGTTGCTTTGTCTCCTCGTTTGTCTCAGTGGATTGAATGAACCCACACACACACCATTGGTGGTTGTGTGCTCTGTGTATTTTGTGGGCATCCTTTTGTTGGTTTTTATTTTTTATTTATTTATTTTTTTTAATTTGGGGAGACAGGCTTTTACTATGTTGCCCAGGTTGGTGTTAAACATGCAATCTTCTGGTCTCAGCCTCCTGAGTAGTGGGACTAAAGGTGAGTGCTCTGTCCCTGAAAAGACACTCAATTATAAAACATCTATTTTTTCCCCCCAGGATCCCCATCAGTCATCAGGCAGATGATAGAGGGCCCTGAGTTCAAGGCCCGCTTGGGATACCTAGGAAGGTATCCCATTTTTCCCCCACTTTTAGGAGGTCGACCAGATGTCCGCCCACACTTTGCCATTTTTCCCCCACTTTTAGGAGGTCGACCAGATGGCCGAATGTTATATTATATATTATATATTATATGTTATATGTTATGTTATATGTTATATGTTATATGTTATATGTTATATGTTATATGTTATATGATGTTATATGTTATGTGTTATGTGTTATGTGTTATGTGTTATGTGTTATATGTTATGTGTTTTGTGTTTTGTGTTTTATGTTTTATATTTTACACCTATACAAGGAATTTTAAAAATTCTACTTGAGGTCGACCAGATGTCCCGTTTAACAGATTATTAAAATGTATGCCAGTCTGTGGTATTTTTAAAAATATGTCTCTGCATATTACATCTTTTTTTTTAACCTATGTATGGTAGGGCTGTGTACCTTAAAGGGCGGTTGACACTTTCATTAAAAAGAAAAAATCAAAATAATTAAACAAGTTGATCATATGGTATTACTTAAATGTAACTAAGGACGTTTTTTCTCCTCTCCTCTCCTCTCCTCTCCTCTCCTCTCCTCTCCTCTCCTCTCCTCTCCTCTCCTCTCCTCTCCTCTCCTTTTTAAAAAAAAAATATTTTATATTTGAATGTGGTCGACCAGTAATCCCATCTATTGGCCAGTAGATGGCGGGCTTGTTGTGTAGATGGTCAACTAGTTGTCCCTTTTAGGAAAGACCGGATGAATGCCACCATTAGCAAGTGTTCGCCAGTAGAGCGCGTTCTCATATATATTATATAATTTTTATATTTTTTGATATTTTTATATTATCTATATATATTAAAGATTTATTTATTATTATATGTAAGTACAATGTAGCTGTTTGACACACCAGAAGAGGGCGTCGGATCTTGTTGCAGATGGTTTTGAGCCACCATGTGGTTGCTGGGATTTGAACTCAGGACCTCTGGAAGAGCAGTCAGTGCTCTTAACCACTGAGCCATCTCACCAGCCCATATTTTATATATTTTACATATTGTATATTTTATATATATATATATGATCGACCAGTTTCTCTCTTCTCTTCTCTTCTCTTCTCTTCTCTTCTCTTCTCTTCTCTTCTCTTCTCTTCTCTTCTCTTCTCTTCTCTTTCTCTCCTTTTGTTTTTTCTTCCAGACAGCATCTCTCTGTGTAGCGCTGCCTGCCTGCCACCACCACACCAACCATCTTGAGATTGCCAGAATTTTGTAATTACTGGTTTTTATTGGTCCGATAAAAAAAAAATAAAGTATTTGGCTATGTTTGTATTGTTTCATCTCTCTCTCTCAAAACGAGGCTGACCAGTCCCTCCTGGCTTCCTTTTTTGTTTTTTTTTTTTTCCTTCCCGATGGAAGTGAGCTCTGCTGTTTATCTATGCATATCTATGAGTCTGTTTATCTATGCATCTGTTATCTTTATTTTGTAGCTAGCCCTAGCTGTCTCGTCCATCTTTACTTAATCCTCCAGTGATGGTTGTGCTGTGGAACACACACACACACACACACACACACACACACACCACATCACAGTATAGGGGGGCGGGGGAGGTAGGCATTGCATATTGTCTGACAGATGCGAAGAAGATGCTAGCGAACCAGAGGGTTTGACCACCAAGGCCCTGTAATGTTCCTTAAAATTTAGAAACGCTGTAACAGAAGGATAATTTTCTTCCTTCTCCTACTTGTTTTCACTCCATAGGCCAAGCTGGCAGACTATCAGCCTTTGAGGAATGAATCTGCTCTGCTCTGCTCTGCTCTGCTCTGCTCAACTTAACAGACATTATTTTTGGTTTTGGTTTTGCTTGCTTGCGTTGTGACTTGACATGATTTCCCTTTCTATTCATGCAGGGTACCCAGACTGCCCTTTGGAAATCAAATGGGAGGCCAGAACTACAGTCTTTTCGATAAGACACGGGTGACAACATACTTACCAGCCCATTTGGACTTCACAAGGCTTGAATCAGCCCAGTATGGAAAGATGGCCTCCCTCCCTCCTTCCCTCTTAACCGATTTTCACTCTTCCATGGTACACTCAATAAAATTAAGAAATGAAGTTTCCAGTTGTTTAACTTGTTTAAGCGGCCTAAATTCCTCCTCAACACCTCCCCCTACCACACCACACCACACCACACCACACCACACCACGCCACACCACGCCACCCCAACCCCCACCCCCACCCTGGTTCCTCTGTCTCCTTGTGGGGGTGGGGATCGACACATCTGTGTCCTTCTATCTATGAACTATTTGCTCTCAGGATCACATTGATCCAGGATAACCTAGCTAGGCTCTTTGGAAATGGTAACGGAGTTGAGAACACACCCTAGCAGAAAGAGGAAGACCCCACTCACTTGGGTCACTCTCACCCAGCCTCGCCCTGCCAGCTCAGGGATTTCTAAGGCTGAATCTAGACAGTATTTATTTATTTATTTATTTTGACACTAAATAAAAGTTGGGGGTCTAAACTAAATAAGCAAGCAAGCAAGCAAGCAAGCAAGCAAGCAAGCAAGCAAGCAAGCACAACCTGCAGAACGGATGAATTTGTAAGGCTTCCCCTACAGAGTTTACCTGAGGATTAAAATACTGTGTGTCTGGGGACTGACTGCCCTGAGAGCAGCTGTGTGACGTGTGGTGTGTGTGTGTGTGTGTGTGTGTTCATTCTGTGTTGGAAAGTCTACCTAGTATTGATGGATGATGGCATCACATAACTGTATAGGTGGTTCTCCTTTTTTATTAACCCCTCGATACCACAACGGGGACAGAATTGCACACTACCTAGCTAGCTGGGAGTGATTGGATATGCAGAGAAGGGACACATGCAGTCAGTCAGTCAGTCAGTCAGTAAAGTATTGCTGTTGGGGCTTTTTTGGCAGGAGGGGGACGAGGGTGGGCTTTTTCTTAATAGTAGAAACTGTGTTTTCTACGCTATATTTTGATCATAGTTTCCTATCCCAAAGCTCCTCCTACGTCCTTTCTCACCATCCACGAAATTCTACCCATGGCCTGCCCTTAGGTTTGTCATTGTCAATTGGAAACTTCCTTAATAAACCAAAATCAAATCCAAACTAGACATGGCGGGGGGGGGGGGGGCACGGTAGAAAATTACAATTGCTTCTTGTATATAGAAAGCATTATCCCCCTTCCCTTCCCTTCCCTTTACCTTTCCCTTCCCTTTCTTTCTTTCTTTTTCCTTTTGTCTTCCTTCCTTCCTTCCTTCCTTTCTTCCTTCCTTCCTTCCTTCCTTCCTTCCTTCCTTCCTTCCTTCCTTTCTTTCTTTCTTCTTTCTTTCTTTCTTTCTTTCTTTCTTTCTTTCTTTCTTTCTTTCTTTCTTTCTTTCTTTCGTCATCCTGGAATCAACGGGCAGGCATCCGTTACTACTCTGTCTTTTGATCTCTATGTAATCAGCATGAGTTTCGTTTTGTTTCTTTATTTCTGTTGTTTTTCTTTTTGTTTTCTTATTTGTTTTTGGTTTTTGATTGTTTTGTTTGTTCTCCTGTCTATAAATCCGCACATATACTTTCCCCCAAATATTATATTATATATTATATTATATTATATTATATTATATTATATTATATTATATTTCAAGGGTAATCTCTAGATCAGAAGGGCTCCCTTACAGTTCTCTACATGTAAATTGGCTTTACGATTTACATCCCTCTCATGTAGAGGATAACAAGTGTGGGGGTGGGGGAGGGGGGAATGGGGAGGGCCAAGGAAAAGAATTCAGAGGGTGGTGATGGTGGTATTTCTTTCCTGGGTGACTCTGATTCAGAATCTAAAGAAAAAGAAAAGTACACATTAAGAAGAAAATAAAGCAGCCGGGCAGTGGTGGCACACACCTGTAATCCCAGCACTCTGGGAGGAAGAGGCAGGCGGATTTCTGAGTTTGAGGCTAGCCTGGTCTACAGAGTGAGCTCAAAGACAGCCAGGGCTATACAGAGAAAGCCTGTCTCAAAAAAAAAAAAGAAAGAAAAAGAAACAAATCTAAAAAAGGAGAAGGAGAAGAAAATAAAGCAAACAAACTGGTTTCCTTGGAGGCCTGCCTGGTGGTGCTCCGAGTCTAATTTGTAAAGACTGACGATTTATTTATTTGTTTGTTTGATTGATTCATTGATTGTAATTCCCACCATGTAGTTGGTGGGAATGGAACTCTGGACCTTTCTTTCTTCATTGGTTTTCTTTTTTTAAGAAATTCAGCAGCTCCTGGTGGTGCACACAACCTTAATCCCAGTGCAAAATACTCACTCAACGGAGTTTTTCCCTTTCACAACCCCAACCAAATAGTAGCTTAAACAATAAAAACTGGCATCAGTTACTACTACTCTGCCTTAAGTGTTCTCATGAGTTCTGTTTTGTCTCTTTGTTTCTGGTTTCTGTTTGTTTTGTTTGTTTGTTTGTTTTATTGTTTTGTTTTGTTCTCCCGTCTGAAAATCCACACATAGATTTTCCCCCAAACATTATATTTCCAAGCAAATGATTGTTGTGAGTCTCATGTCATTTCAAAGGTGCTCTCTAGAGCAGAAGAGCTTCCTTACAATTCTCCACATGTAAATTGCCTTTACATCCCTGTTGTCTACAGGATGACAAGTAGTGTGGGGGCAAGAAAAACAATTCAGAGAATCATGGTATGCACTCACTAATAAGTGGCTATTAGCCTAGAAAATTGGAATATCCAAAGCATAATCCACACATCAAATGAGGTACAAGAAGAACGGAGGAGTGGCCCCTGGTTCTGGAAAGACTCAGTGTGCCAGTATAGGGCAAAACCAGAACAGGGAAGTGGAAAGGCGTGGATGGGAGAACAAGGGGAGGGAAAGGGGCTTATGTGACTTTTGGGGAGTGGGGGGGGCAGAAAATGGGAAATCATTTGAAATGAAAATAAAAAATATATCGAAGTAAAAAAAAAAAAGAATTCAGAGGGTGGTATTTCTTTCCTGGGTGACCCTGACTCAGAATCTAAAGAAAAAGAAAAGTACACATTAAGAAGAAAATAAAGCAGCCGGGCAGTGGTGGCACACACCTGTAATCCCAGCACTCTGGGAGGAAGAGGCAGGCGGATTTCTGAGTTTGAGGCTAGCCTGGTCTACAGAGTGAGCTCCAAGACAGCCAGGGCTATACAGAGAAAGCCTGTCTCAAAAAAAAAAAAAAAAGAAAGAAAGAAAGAAAGAAAGAAAGAAAGAAAGAAAGAAAGAAAGAAAGAAAGAAAGAAAAAGAAACAAATCTAAAAAAAAAAAGAACGAAGTCTCCAGTTTATTGATTTGCCCCCCCACCTCAACTCTCTCTCAACAGCTCCCTGCCCCTTCCCCACACTGCCTTCTCCCTCTTTCTCCCTGGGTGTCGGGGGTGGGGGAGCGGTGGAGCAGAGCATTGCTGAGCTGGCTGCACATTCCTGCCAGTCTGTGAAGTCTGCACATTCCCTGGCCTGGTGCACTTTACTACTGCTGAGCCATGTCTCTCCAGAGGCAAATTTCACGCGTGAAGTCTGCGAGCGAGTGATAGTTCAGCTTGAATGTCTGAACTCACTGTGTTTCAGGGCCACTTTGGCTCAGGCACCAGCTGAACCAAAACCCTAGGCTCTTTGGAAATGCTAATGGAGTTGCGAACACACCCTAACACAAAGAGGAAGACTACAGCCTCGCCCTGCCAGCTCAGGGATTTGTGAGGCAAAATCTACACAATATTTACATGATTTGGAATTTCTACTTTATGTTTAATGTTTAATAAAATAAAGCGCTGGGCAGTGGTGACACACATCTTTAATCCCAGCACTTGGGAGGCAGGGCAGGTGGATTTCTGAGTTCGAGGCCAGCTTGGTCTGTCTACAGAGTGAGTTCCAGGACAGCCAGGGCTATACAAGAGAAACCCTGTCCAAAAAAAAAAAAAAAAAAAAAAAAAAAAAAAAAAAAAAGCCAGATGAAGGGTCACATGTCAGATGTGCTGAAATTAGAGTTAGAGTTATGAATGGCTGTCAGGCTTGCCCTGTGGGTGGTGGTGGGACGTGAACCCACG
The DNA here is from genome assembly GCF_947179515.1 of Apodemus sylvaticus. Lineage (NCBI taxonomy): Eukaryota > Metazoa > Chordata > Mammalia > Rodentia > Muridae > Apodemus > Apodemus sylvaticus. The sequence goes on along the minus strand of NC_067484.1, from coordinate 97,049,444 downwards.
AAAGACAGAAACAGGACTGGTAGGAGAAGAACCAGGATGTTAGTTAAGCTTCTGTCATCCATTTTCCTGTTAAAGAGTTGTGTCTGAGGAAGCTCCCAGTTACATGAAACAAAAACAATAATGGGGAAAACCATACCTGTGTGAACTAATTTTCCCATTTTATTTAAAGATACGCCATCATCTCTAAGGTACACAGATCAAAGAAAGAATATTTCCAGGTTACACTTACAAATAAACAAGCAATCTCCAACACCACAACCAACAATACAAGTATGATTCTAGTGGTAGTGGCAAAGGGAGGTAGATCACTGTAACTTTGTGGCTAGCCTTGTCTACAGATGGAGTTAGACGAACAGAGTTCCATCATGACTGATTGTGAGGAACAACAGCAAATGGATGTTATGTGGAGGCCCAAATGGATCAAGGGCCTCCACATAAAGCCAGACACTCTGAAGCTAATAGAAAAGAAACTGGGGAAGACCCTTGAGGACATTGGTACAGGGAGAAAGTTTCTGAACAGAACACCAATAGCGTATGCTCTAAGAGCAAGAATTGACAAATGGGACCTCATAAAATTACAAAGTTTCTGTAAGGCAAAGGACACCATCAAGAGGACAAATCGGCAACCAACAAATTGGGAAAAGATCTTCACCAATCCTACATCGCTAATATCCAATATATATAAAGAACTCAAGAAGTTAGACTCCAGAAAACCAAACAACCCTATTAAAAAATGGGGTACAGAGTTAAACAAAGAATTCTCACCTGAAGAACTTCGGATGGCGGAGAAGCATCTTAAAAAATGCTAAACTTCATTAGTCATTAGAGAAATGCAAATCAAAACAACCCTAAGATTTCATCTTACACCAGTCAGAATGGCTAAGGTTAAAAATTCAGGAGACAGCAGGTGCTGGAGAGGGTGTGGAGAAAGAGGAACACTCCTCCACTGCTGGTGGGGTTGCAAATTGGTACAACCTCTCTGGAAATCAGTCTGGCGGTTCCTCTGAAAACTGGGCACCTCACTTCCAGAAGATCCTGCTATACCACTCCTGGGCATATACCCAGAGGATTCCCCACCATGTAATAAGGGTACATGCTCTACTATGTTCATAGCAGCCCTATTTATAATTGCCAGATGCTGGAAAGAACCCAGGTATCCCTCAACAGAAGAGTGGATGCAAAAAATGTGGTATATCTACACAATGGAGTACTATTCAGCCATTTGAAACAATGAATTCATGAAATTCTTAGGCAAATGGATGGAGCTAGAGAACATCATACTAAGTGAGGTAACCCAGACTCAAAAGGTGAATCATGGTATGCACTCACTAATAAGTGGTTATTAACCCAGAAAACTGGAATACCCAAAACATAATCCACACATCAAATGAGATACAAGAAGAAAGGAGGAGTGTTCCCTGGTTCAGGAAAGTCTCAGTGAAACAGTATCCGGCAAAACCAGAACAGGGAACTGGGAAGGGGTGGGAGGGAGGACAGGGGAAGAGAAGGGGGCTTATGGGACTTTTGGGGAGTGGGGGGGGGCTAGAAAAGGGGAAATCATTTGAAATGTAAATAAATTATATCGAATAAAAAATGGGGGAAAAATGGGGAAAAAAAAAGAAGAAAATAAAGCAGCCGGGCAGTGGTAGCGCTCACCTGTATGTAATCCCAGCCCTCTGGGAGGAAGAGGCAGGCAGATTTCTGAGTTTGAGGCCAGCCTGGTCTACAGAGTGAGCTCCAAGACAGCCAGGGCTATACAGAGAACGCCTGTCTCAAAAAAAAAAAAAAAAAAAAAAAAAAAAAAAAAAAAAAAAAAAAAAAAAAGAAAAAGAAAAAGAAAAAGAAAAAAAGAAAAAGAAACAAATCTAAAAAAAAAGGAGAAGGAGAAGAAAATAAAGCAAACAAACTGGTTTCCTTGGAGGCCTGCCTGGTGGTGCTCCGAGTCTAATTTGTAAAGACTGACAATTTATTTATTTGTTTGTTTGATTGATTGATTGATTGTAATTCCCACCATGTAGTTGGTGGGAATGGAACTCTGGACCTTTCTTTCTTCATTGGTTTTCTTTTTTTAAGAAATTCAGCAACTCCTGGTGGTGCACACAACATTAATCCCAGTGCAAAATACTCACTCAACGGAGTTTTTCCCTTTCACAACCCCAACCAAATAGTAGCTTAAACAATAAAAACTGTCATCAGTTACTACTACTCTGCCTTAAGTGTTCTCATGAGTTCTGTTTTGTCTCTTTGTTTCTGGTTTCTGTTTGTTTTTTTTTGTTTTTGTTTTTTTTTTGTTTTTTTTTGTTTTTTTTTTATTGTTTTGTTTTGTTCTCCCGTCTGGAAATCCACACATAGATTTTCCCCCAAACATTATATTTCCAAGCAAATGATTGTTGTGAGTCTCGTGTCATTTCAAAGGTGCTCTCTAGAGAAGAAGAGCTTCCTTACAATTCTCCACATGTAAATTGCCTTTACATCCCTGTTATCTACAGGATGACAAGTAGTGTGGGGGCAAGAAAAACAATTCAGAGAATCATGGTATGCGCTCACTAATAAGTGGCTATTAGCCTAGAAAATTGGAATATCCAAAGCATAATCCACACATCAAATGAGGTACAAGAAGAACGGAGGAGTAGCCCCTGGTTCTGGAAAGACTCAGTGTACCAGTATAGGGCAAAACCAGAACAGGGAAGTGGGAAGGGGTGGATGGGAGAACAAGGGGAGGGAAAGGGGCTTATGTGACTTTTGGGGAGTGGGGGGGGCAGAAAATGGGAAATCATTGGAAATGTAAATAAAAAAATATATCGAATTAAAAAAAAAAGAATTCAGAGGGTGGTATTTCTTTCCTGGGTGACCCTGACTCAGAATCTAAAGAAAAAGAAAAGTACACATTAAGAAGAAAATAAAGCAGCCGGGCAGTGGTGGCACACACCTGTAATCCCAGCACTCTGGGAGGAAGAGGCAGGCGGATTTCTGAGTTTGAGGCTAGCCTGGTCTACAGAGTGAGCTCCAAGACAGCCACGGCTATACAGAGAAAGCCTGTCTCAAAAAAAAAAAAAAGAAAGAAAGAAAGAAAGAAAGAAAGAAAGAAAGAAAGAAAGAAAGAAAGAAAGAGAAACAAATCTAAAAAAAAAAAGAACGAAGTCTCCAGTTTATTGATTTGCCCCCCCCCACCTCAACTCTCTCTCAACAGCTCCCTGCCCCTTCCCCACACTGCCTTCTCCCTCTTTCTCCCTGGGTGTCGGGGGTGGGGGAGCAGTGGAGCAGAGCATTGCTGAGCTGGCTGCACATTCCTGCCAGTCTGTGAAGTCTGCACATTCCCTGGCCTGGTGCACTTTACTACTGCTGAGCCATGTCTCTCCAGAGGCAAATTTCACGCGTGAAGTCTGCGAGCAAGTGATAGTTCAGCTTGAATGTCTGAACTCACTGTGTTTCAGGGCCACTTTGGCTCAGGCACCGGCTGAACCAAAACCCTAGGCTCTTTGGAAATGCTAATGGAGTTGCGAACACACCCTAACACAAAGAGGAAGACTACAGCCTCGCCCTGCCAGCTCAGGGATAACAAAAAATTTAAAAGGTTCGATTCATCTGACACTTAAAAGTAATAGACAAAAGGCAGGAGAAAAACAGGTGGCTGTGGCTTCTTTCTGGTGGCTTTTCAGTGCCTCCTCACTGTTCTACACTGGTTTAGCTGCAGTTCTGGTCCCCTAGCGGCTGGGAAAGAAAGGGAAAGGTAGGTCACACATGGCCGGCACCCTCCATCTTGGTGAGGTCAGTCAGCAGGCAGCTAAGATGGCTGCCATCCACAGGTCATCTTCCATCTTGGTGAGGTCAATGAGCAATCACACCTTCTGGGGGAAACACACACACACACACACACACACACACACACACACACAAATTGAATTTGAACTAAACATACAGTAAAGAAAAAGAAAAAGAAATCTAAAACAGAGAGCAAAACAAAACAATATTCAAAATAACCTTTCCTGGGGTTAATGAAATAACTGAACCGGGTGTGGCCATACATGCCTTTCATCCCATCACTCAGGAAGGAAGGAAACAGAGGCAATACTGTGAATTGGAGGCAGGTCTGATCTAGATAGTGATTTCCAGGGCTATGTAGAGACTTCCCTGCCTGCCCCAACTAAGTCAATGAACAGGAAAAATATAACTATAATTATTAACCTGGGATAAAACAAACAAACAAGGGAAGGTGGTGCTGGGTGCCTGGTTTATGGTTTCTCTGTCTGTCTCTGTCTGTCTGTCTCTCCTCTCTCTCCTTCCTCTCTCTCTGTCTCTCTCCTTCTTCTCTCTCTGTCTCTCCTCTCTCTCTGTCTCTCCTCCCTCTCTCTCCTTCCTCTCTCTCCTTTCTCTCTCTCTTTTCCACTCTCTCCTCTCTCTCTTTCTGTCTCTCTCTCCTCGTCTCTGTCTCTCTCTCCAGTCTGTTTCTTTCTCTCTGTCTCTCTTTCTCTTTCTCTTTCTGTCTCTCTCTTTCTCTCTTTCTCTCTTTCTGTCTCTGTCTGTCTGTCTGTGTGTCTGTCTCTCTCTCTCTCTCTCTCTCTCTCTCTCTCTCACCCCAGGTGTGTACCTGCCGGCCTTGCTGAACACTGTATTATGTAATTAACTCAGTAGTTTTAGAAGTCAGGAACTGGAAATATGCAGATAAGATGGTGGGGTGCGCTGGGCAGTGGGAAGCAGAGACAGGCGAATTTCTGAGTTCGAGGCCAGCCTGGTGTACACAGTGAGTTCCAGGACAGTCAGGGCTACACAGAGAAATGATGTCTCCAAAAAAAAAAAAAAATCGGGCCATCTCAACTATAACATTCATCAATTCTGTTGAGAGGAAGTGAGACACAGAGACAGATACCTGATCAACCGCCCAACCAACACCCAGATCGGAATCAAAAGAACCCAATCTTTCTTTTTCTTTCTTTCTTTCTTTCTTTCTTTCTTTCTTTCTTTCTTTCTTTCTTTCTTTCTTTCTTTCTTTCTTTCTTTCTTTCTTTCTTTCTTTCTCCTTTTCTTTTTCCAGGATCCCCATCAGTCATCAGGAAGATGATAGAGGGCCATGAATTCAAGGCCCGCTTGGGATACCTAGGAAGACCCTGTCTCAGAAAAGAAGCATAACCAACTAACCACATTCTTCACCATCTTCTGCAATGAATGTAAATATCAAAGAATCGCAGGGACAAAATAAAATGCTTAGGGGTGTGCCAAAATATCATATAATATACCAAAAATTATGGAATTCTGTAAAAGAGGAAATTTATACCCTAAAGTATTTCTATAAAGAAACCAGGAGCCAGGAAGTGGTGGCGCACGCCTTTAATCCCAGCACTTGGGAGGCAGGGCAGGTGGATTTCTGAGTTCGCGGGGCCAGCTTGGTCTGTCTAAAGAGTGAGTTCCAGGGCTGCACAGAGAAACCCTGTCTCTAAGCCCACCCACCCCCCCAAAAGAAACGTGAGCCGTCGGCTGTGGTCCTGACAGTGACCAAAAGCAAGAGAGGACACGACGGGGCGGAGTCCAAAAAGCCTACAGCACCCGGTATTCCCAGGCGGTCTCCCATCCAAGTACTAACCAGGCCCGACCCTGCCTAGCTTCCGAGATCAGACGAGATCGGGCGCGTTCAGGGTGGTATGGCCTTAGACGATGGCTGCCACTCTGGAAAGCCCCAAGAGCCTGCTGCCGGCGCCCACCCACCGCCACTGTCAGCGCTGCCCGCCTGCCCGCCAGCCAGCCCGCCTGCCCGCCCGCCCGATGCCGAGCCCACGCAAGCCCAGGGCCCCGCAGACACGTGCACTGTACCGCACCGCACACCAAGAACCACACGCACGCACGCACGCACGGCCCTCGGCCCGGCCCGAGCCCCACATACACGCGCCAGCCCACACTGCCAGCCTACAACCTCCCTGAACCCCTTCCGCCCTCCTCTGGCCGCCCTGATGGAGCAAGGGCCCAGACAGTGAGTGCCAGCCTTCGCCCCACAGAGATCTCTCCTTCTCCTGCTCCTCCCCTCCCCTCCCCTCCCCTCCCCTTCCCTGCCCTAAGGTTCTTGGACCAGCGTCCTCACCCACCCACCCGTGACTTCCTCTTGCCCTGGACGCACGAGGAGGACTAGGAGGACGGTCCAGCTTCTGGAATCTGGAATCGGGGACGCTGGGCCCCACCTCGCTCACTGCACCGTCCGTCCCTCTGTCCCTCTGTCCATCCCCGCGCCCTGAACTGGGACCCTCAGCCTGGACACGCACGGGAATTCGACCAACTGTGGATGGCTGGCATCCCATCCCACCCAGCATCCGCACAGCCACACCCAGCAGTACAGGCTATCCCGGGAGCCAGGCACTCTCCCTGCCCTCCCTTTGGAGCGAGCGGGCGCACACACACAATACCCACACAGGGGCACAGTGAGCCCGACACAAGCAAGGGCTCGCGGGCGCACCCGGGCGGGAAAGCGCGACGGCCCAGACATGCTACTGATGCACAGAAGTGAGAACTTGAGCACCGGTTACACGCATGCCTGTGCACACACGCACATTCACACACGCACTCACAAGCATGATCACACTGGAGCGCTTCCAGGCCCCAAAGCACACATGCCATCACACATACACACACATATATACACGCAGCACTCCCACACTAGCGGACTGGCACACCCACCCAATCCCCCAGGCACACACACTTGTGTGTACTGGCTGATAAGAGCAAGTATGCAGGAAGGGCCCTCATGCTACACACACACACACACACACACACACACACACACACACACACACAGGCGCATTAGCAGAAGGCAGGATGGCAACACACACTCTCACACCCGTCACACAGTCTCTTGCGTGCTCTCACACCCACACATACCAGCACATGAACTCACGCACCAGGGTCTACCAATTCTCACAACACTCACACATAAATGTGCTAATCCTCTCAAAATTCACCCATGCAACATTAAACAGAGACAGACAGGCAGACAGACAGACAGACAGACAGACAGAGACACAAGACCCAAGCAGACCCACTGTCACAGGCCTCCCACAGCTCCCTAGACCTCTTAAGGCAGGCTAAAGAGGTGGGTGGTGGCTGGGTTCCTCGGAGACTCCTCCCAAGTAGAAGGAGAGGGTGAGGGGTCGGAGTAGCCTTTTCTGCCCCCCTTACTTGGCAAGGTGGGATCCCCGTGTGGTTTGGGTCAGGATGGGCTGGGTGGGTTTTAGAGTCCAATCTGGGCTTGGTCAAATGGGGACAGGGTTGTGTTGCTGTACATTAAGGTGACTGTTGCTTACAATCCCCATGATTCTGCTGTGCTTGCCAGCTCTCTGTCATGGATCCCACAGGAATCCTGAGCCCAGACACCCAAGCCTGTGCTGCCTCAACCAGTGTATATTGTGTTCATCCCCCAGCATCCCTCCTTTGTCTGCCCTTGAAGGTTCCTGGGGCCCTGACAATAGATTGCCCAGCTTTTTCCCATTCATGACTGCCTGCTCCTCAGAGATCGTCTTCCTTGCCTGTCATCCTCTCCACAGGCCCGAGCAAGTTTGCCCTCTCCCACATGTGACTTCCTCTGTCCATGTGTTTAGTCGTCTGTCACAGTCTTTGAACAAATATGTTTTCCTCACATTTACATTTTGTGTAAGGTGTTTGTTATGACACCAGGTAAGTCTTCAGTTAGTAGAGTTACTTTTCATATGGGAACTATATCTAGGGTCTTGTGATGGTGGGGACAGACTTCCAGCCTGCTGCCTTCCAGCCTGCTCCCGTCCAGCCTCCTGCTTTCCAGCCTCCTGCCTTCTTTCTTTTTCTATGTGATTTTTTCCTTAACTTTTATTAGTGTGTTCCAGGGACAGTCTTTTCAGCTGAGCCAAATCCAAAGTTTCAAATATGGATTGATTTTTTTTAATTTATTTGTTTGTTTGCTTGCTTGCTTGCTTGCTTGTTTGAGTAGAGTTCACTATGTAGATGCAGCTGGCCTATAACTACTGTGAAGAGCAGGCCATTCTCCAACCTGCTTCTGTTTCTTTATTGCTGGCATTAGGGACAAGCTCCTCTGTATCCAACATAGGACTTTTAACGATAGAGATTATACACTGTATCTTGTCTAGCAGTGTGTAATAGAATTAAGAATTTAGGCTGGATTTGAATTGTAGGAATACAGTACTCCTTCTAACTGTCTGATTTACCAAAGAAGGCCATCTTGTAAACTACAAGGATACTTACAGACCTTCACCAAAATTGCAGCTTCTTAAACCATGATAAATATATTTGTGTTGTTTGGAAGTTGCTTTGTCTCCTCGTTTGTCTCAGTGGATTGAATGAACCCACACACACACCATTGGTGGTTGTGTGCTCTGTGTATTTTGTGGGCATCCTTTTGTTGGTTTTTATTTTTTATTTATTTATTTTTTTTAATTTGGGGAGACAGGCTTTTACTATGTTGCCCAGGTTGATGTTAAACATGCAATCTTCTGGTCTCAGCCTCCTGAGTAGTGGGACTAAAGGTGAGTGCTCTGTCCCTGAAAAGACACTCAATTATAAAACATCTATTTTTTCCCCCCAGGATCCCCATCAGTCATCAGGCAGATGATAGAGGGCCCTGAGTTCAAGGCCCGCTTGGGATACCTAGGAAGACCCAGTCTCAGAAAAGAAGCAAAACCAACTAACCACATTCTTTACCATCTCCTGCAATGAATGTAAATATCAAAGAATCGCAGGGACACAATAAAATGCTTAGGGGTGTGCCAAAATATCCTATAATATACCAAAAATTGTGGAATTCTGTAAAAGAGGAAATTTATACCCTAAAGTATTTCTATAAGTAAACCAGGAGCCAGGAAGTGGTGGCGCACACCTTTAATCCCAGCACTCAGGAGGCAGAAAGAGGCAGATTTCTGAGTTTGAGGCCAGCCTGGTCTACAGAGTGAGTTCCAGGACAACCAGGGCTGTACAGAGAAACCCTGTCTTGAAAAAACAAACAAAACAAAACAAAAACAGGTGGAGGGCAGGAGAGGTGGCTCAGTGGTTAAGAGCACTGACTGCTCTTCCAGAGGTCCTGAGCTCATTTTCCAGCCAACACATGGTGACTTGCAAATTGCCTGTCATGGGATCCAATGCACCCTTTTGATTCATTTTCCCTCTTCCACCATACACCCAATAAGGTAAATAAATGAACGAAGTCTCCAGTTTATTGATTTCCCCCCCCCATCTCAACTCTCTCTCAACAGTTCCCTGCCCCTCCCACACACTGCCTTCTTCCTCCTTCTCCCTGGGTGTGGGGGGTGGGGGAGGGGTGGAGCAGAACATTGCTGAGCTGGCTGCACATTCCTGCCAGTCTGTGAAGTCTGCACATTCCCTGGCCTGGTGCACTTTACTGCTGAGCCATGTCTCTCCGGAGGCAAACTTCACGCGTGAAGTCTGCGAGTGAGTGATATTTCAGCTTGAATGTCTGAACTCACTGTCTTTCAGGGCCACTTTGGCTCAGGCACCAGCTGAACCAAAACCCTAGGCTCTTTGGAAATGCTAATGGAGTTGCTAACACACCCTAATACAAAGAGGAAGACTACAACCTTGCCCTGCCAGCTCAGGGATTTGTGAGGCAAAATCTACACAATATTTACATGATTTGGAATTTCTACTTTATGTTTAATGTTTAATAAAATAAAGCGCCTGGCAGTGGTGGCACACGCCTTTAATCCCAGCACTTGGGAGGCAGGGCAGGTGGATTTCTGAGTTCGAGGCCAGCTTGGTCTGTCTACAGAGTGAGTTCCAGGACAGCCAGGACTATACAGAGAAACCCTGTCTTGAAAAACCATAAATAAATAAATAAATAAACAAACAAACAAATAAATAAATAAATATAAAATAAAATAAAATAAAATAAAATAAAATAAAATAAAATAAAGCTCGTGGAGGGCTCGAGAGGTGGCTCAGCAGTTAAGAGCACTGATTGCTCTTCCAGAGGTTCTGAGATCAATTGTCAGCCAAGACATGCTGACTTGCAAACTGCCTGTCATGGGATCCAATGCACTCTTCTGGTGTGTGTCTGAAGTCAGCTGCAGGGTACTCATATAAATAAATAAATAAATAAATAAATAAATAAATAAATAAATAAATAAATAATAATAAATAAAGCAATAAATACATAAATAAATACATAAATAAAAGATCCTTAAAAATGAAATTAAACAAAGCTTCTGAAGAAATTGAGCATCTTAAAATTCCAGGCATCATGCTTATCTAGACACTCCTTTTATTTTATTGTATTACTTACACACACACACACACACACACACACACACACACACACATTGAATTTGAACTAAACATACAGTAAAGAAAAAGAAAACGAAATCTAAAACAGAGAGCAAAACAAAACAATATCCAAAATAACCTTTCCTGGGGTTAATGAAATAACAGAACCGGGTGTGGTCATACATGCCTTTCATCCCATCACTCAGGAAGGAAGGAAACAGAGGCAATGCTGTGAATTGGAGGCAGGTCAGATCTAGATAGTGATTTCCAGGGCTATGTAGAGAATCCCCTGCCTGCCCCAACTAAGTCAATGAACAGGAAAACTATCACTATAATTATTAACCTGGGATAAAACAAACAATCAAGGGAAGGTGGTGCTGGGTGCCTGGTTTATGGTCTCTCTGTCTGTCTCTGTCTGTCTGTCTCTCCTCTCTCTCCTTCCCCTCTCTCTCTCTCTCTCTCTCTCTCTCTCTCTCTCTTTCTCTCCTGTCTCTTTCTGTCACTCTCTGTCTCTGTCTTTCCTCTCTCCTTCCTCTCTCTCTGTCTCTCTCCTTCTTCTCTCTCTCTGTCTCTCCTCCCTCTCTCTCTCCTCCCTCTCTCTCCTTCCTCTCTCTCTTTCCCCCTCTCTCCTCTCTCTTTCTGTCTCTCTCCTCTCTCTCCTCTCTCTCTCTCGCTCTCTCGCTCTGTCTCTCTCTCCAGTCTGTTTCTTTCTCTCTGTCTCTCTCTTTCTCTTTCTCTGTCTCTTTCTCTCTTTGTCTCTGTCTCTGTCTCTCTCTCTGACTCCAGGTGTGTACCTGCCTGCCTTGCTGAACACTGTATTATGTAATAAACTCAGTAATTTTAGAAGTCAGGAGCTGGAAATATGCAGATAAGGTGGTGGTGTGCGCTGGGCAGTGGGAAGCAGAGGCAGGCGAATTTCTGAGTTCGAGGCCAGCCTGGTGTACACAGTGAGTTCCAGGACAGTCAGGGCTACACAGAGAAATGCTGTCTCAAAAAAAAATCTGGCCACCTCACTATAACATTCATCAATTCTGTTGAGAGGAATGGAGACACGGAGACAGATACCTGATCAACCGCCCAACCAACACCCAGATTGGAATCAAAAGAACCCAATCTTTCTTTCTTTCTTTCTTTCTTTCTTTCTTTCTTTCTTTCTTTCTTTCTTTCTTTCTTTCTCTCTCTCTCTCTCTCTCTCTCTCTCTCTCTCTCTCTCTCTCTCCCTCCCTCCCTCCCTCCCTTCCCCCCTCCCTCCCTCCCTCCCCCTCCCTCTCTCTCTCTCTTTCTTTCTTTCTTTCTTTCTCTCTCTCTTTCTTTCTTTCTTTCTTTCTTTCTTTCTTTCTTTCTTTCTTTCTTTCTTTCTTTCTTTCTTTCTTTCCCCTTTTCTTTTCTTTTCTTTTTTTTTTCTTTTGAGACAGGGTTTCTCTATACAGCCTGTCCTGAACTCACTTTGTAGACCAGACTGGCCTCAAATTCAGAAATCCACCTGCCTCTACCTTCCAGATGCTCGGATTAAAGACCTGCACCACCACCACCCGGCAAAAAGAACACAATGAATCGGGATGGTAGTGTGGTCGAGTTGTGTTCGGTGGTGTGGGAGGGAAACTGCTTTCTGCTTTCGTGTTTCTTTCCAAAGTCGGCCCCTTTCAGCTTTTTGAGGAAACTCTGTGCTTACGATGTGTCTTTTCTGTGGTTCATTCGATTTTTACTTTACTTTTTCATTTGATTTTATTCTACTCTATCTGCTGGCCAGAAAGACTTATTGATTGTTCTGCCTCCCTAACCCTCTGGGACCCAGACACATGGTCTCACTGAGGCAGGTTCTTAGCCTTTTTTTTTTCTCTGAGTGCTGCTGTGAATGAAGGAGTCTATCAAAATTATCTTAAACATCATCACATTTTGCATCTAAAGGGCATTTTTAAATAAAGGTGATTAATTTCGCCATTTTCGTTTATCTTATAGCATTTCAGGACAGACAGCTTACCCCACCACCTCTTCTGTTTATTCTTCTTGGGGGTGGTGTAAGACTTCTTCTTTTCCTAATATCTCCACAAAGTCTCAACACAAGGAGAAGGAGAGGTAGGCTCTTTTTAAATGTTGTAGTCAAAGTATGTCCACCTTGCAGCTGCTTACCAGCAAAGATCAGACTTGCTCGAAACATTCCTTCCTCATCCTGATTCTAGGCCTTTACATGTCTGTAATTTAGCTTTCCTTGATAGTAAGCAGTTTTGCCCTTAAGATTTGCTACATAGAGTGATCCCAGAACCAAAGCCGAAGAACCCAGTGTCTCTAAATCATGTTTATGTTTCTACCTCTCCTTACCCTGAGGTCACAGGGTAAGTAGGAAAGGATTGAGTCCTGGCAAAGCTCTCAGTTACCTCATCTCAAGCAGCTGGACTCTGGGGCAAGTGAGCAGACGGTAGTGGAGCTCCTCATGGCGCTCGGACTTGTAAAGTGGTCCAAAGTGGGTCCATCTTTGTCTGACAGTGTATGCCAGTCTTGGCTAATTGTGGTGATTGCAAGAAGCCCAAACTTCTTTCCAGAGGTCAGGTATTCCAGTGGGAGGAGCCTGGGAAGCCTTTTGTGGGCAACTGTGCAGGCATTGCATGAGAACATCCTGGGGTTCCTGATGGAATCTTGACTTGCATGTCTGTGCAGCACAAATTCAGCCAGATACATCGTCTTCCCCACTCAGCAAACACCCCATGCTCTCTCTTTCTTCCCTTTGGAACAATCACAATCCTTCTCTCTGGATCCTGTATTGGGTTTTAGGTGTTTTGTTTGTTTGTTTCTATTGCTGTGATGAGATACTGGACAAAAGGAACTTTAAAAAAGAGGGGTTAATTTTGGCTTAGAGTTGAGAGTACATTCCATTGTGATAAGGAAGACATACTAGCAGAGCTTGTGCCAGCTACTCGCACCAATTACCTGGGAAGCTTTAGCCTGGATATTTGAGTTTAAAAGCTTCCTATCTAGCCTTCTGCTCTGGTACCGGAGTTGCAGGGGACACTGAGGCCATTTATCAGGGGCCTGATGTTGCTGAACCATCCTTGCAGTGAAGTTCCCTGAATTATACATGATTCAAGAATGCTGGGAGATTCAGAAGCTTAAATTTGAATTTTCTAAGGATTTAAAAGAAATAAGTTATTTGTATTAGTCATACTTTTTCTTAATTATGGCTTCGTCATAAAGCAGGACAAGGTGACTGTCATAATCAGCTCCCGTTTTTCTTTTTGATCTGCCCAGAGCCCTACCTCATGCATGGTGATGGTCTCACAGTTAGGCTGGGTTGTCTCGCTTCCATAAATCAAGTCTAGAAATTCCACCTCAGAATCAGGGCCCAAATCATAGTTCCTTTTTTTAAAAAATAACTTCCCTTTTCTTAAATCATGCTTAGCATTTTATAAAGAAGAAGTTATGTTGCATATAAAATTATGACTGCAATTGAAAGTGAAGCTGAGATCGCAGCCAATGATTTAGAAAGAATTCTGCAAGAGCTCAGAGGAGTTTCTGACAGAACTTTCTTAGGGAGTTCTGCTTTATCTGCTAGGTCAAAATGCCTTTCACCAAAATGGCAACTTCATGGTCATGAGCTTTCTAGGGGACTGCTCCCTTCTCTTTATACCTCTACAAGACTACAAGATGATAAAAGTTCTCACAGAAACCAGGCATGGCGAGGCATGTTTATAATCCCAGCACCTAGAGACTGAACCAAGGGGTTGTGAGTTCAAAGCCAGCCTAGGCATAGTGAGAGCTTGAAACAAAATAAAGCCTGTTCTCGTCAAGTTTAAATATTTCTAATATGTACGTATTTGTCTTTACTCTGCAACACTGTATTTCCTTATAACGTGGTATTCTTACATATTCTTTCGAGAGAAAACTCTCCTATGCGTTCTCTTTTGAGGCTACATGCTTAGACATACACGCAACACCAAATCTTTTCGAGTTACAACGTGTTATTTAGGAAATACAAGACAATTTCGCAAGATGCGGGATTTCCTTAAAACGTGGTATTCTGACATATTTTGTCGAGAGTACATTCTTCTGTGGGTTCTCTTTTGAGGCTACACGTTTATACATACGCGCAACACCAAATCTCTTTGAGTTAGAACGTGTTGTTTAGGAAATACAAGATAATATTGCACGATGCGTTATTTATTCTCGTAAAGTTTAAGTATTTCTAATACGTACGTATTTGCCTTTACTCTGCAACAGTATATTTCCTTATAACGTGGTATTCTTACATATTCTTTCCAGAGAAAACTCTCCTGTGCGCTCTCTTTTGAGGCTACACGTTTAGACATACACGCAATACCAAAGATTTTCGAGTAACAACGTGTTGTTTAGGAAAAACAAGATAATTTTGCACGATGCATTATTTCTTCTCATAAAGTTTAAGTATTTCCAATATGTACGTATTTGTCTTTACTCTGCAACACTACATTTCCTTAAAACGTGGTATTCTTACATATTCTTTTGAGAGAAAACTCTCCTGTGCATTCTCTTTTGAGGCTGCACGCTTAGACAAAAACGGAACACCAAAGCTTTTTGAGTTACAACAACTTGTTTAGTAAAAACAAGATAATTTCGCACGATGCGGGATTTTCTTAAAACGTGTTATTCTGACATATTTTTTCAAGATAAAACTCTCCTGTGCATTCTCATTTGAGGCTACACGCTTAGACATACACACAACACCAAAGCTTTTCGAGTTACAATGTTTTGTTTAGGAAAAACAAGATAATTTTGCACGATGCGTTATTTCTTCTCGTAAAGTTTAAGTATTTCCAATAAGTACGTATTTGACTTTACTGTGCAGCACTGTATTTCCTTTTAACGTGGTATTCTTCCATATTCTTTCGAGAGAAAACACTCCAGTGCATTCTCTTTTGAGGAAGCACGCTTAGAAAAAAACGAAACACCAAAGCTTCGAGTTACAACAAGTTGTTTAGGAAAAAAAAGATAATTTCCCACGATGCGGGATTTCCTTAAAACGTGGTATTCTGACATATTTTTTAGGGAGAAAACACTCCTGTGCATTCTCTTTTGAAGCTAGACGCTTAGACATACACGCAACACCAAAGCTTTTCGAGTTACATCGTGTTATTTAGGAAAAACAAGATAATTTCGCACGATGCAGGATTTCCTTAAAACGTGGTATTCTGACATATTTTTTCAAGAAAAAATTCTCCTGTGGGTACTCTTTTGAGGCTACACGTTTAGACATACACGCATTACCAAATCTTTTCGAGTTACAACGTGTTGTTTAGGAAATACAAGATAATTTTGTACGATGCGTTATTTCTTCTCATAAAGTTTAAGTATTTCTAATATGTACGTATTTGTCTTTGTTCAGCAACACTGTATTTCCTTATACTGTGATATCCTTACATATTCTTTCGAGAGAAAACTCTCCTGTGCGTTCTCTTTTGAGGCTACATGCTTAGACATACACGCAACACCAAAGCTTTTTGAATTACAACGTGTTGTTTAAGAAAAAAAAGATAATTTCGCACGATGTGGGATTTCCTTAAAACGTGGTATTCTGACATATTTTTTCGAGAGAAAACTCTCCTGTGCGTTCTCTTTTGAGGCTACATGCTTAGACATACATGCAACACCAAAGCTTTTCGAGTTACAACGTGTTGTTTAGGAAATACAAGATAATATCGCACGATGCAGGATTTCCATAAAACGTGGTATTCTGACATATTTTGTCGAGAGAAAATTCTCCTGTGGGTTCTCTTTTGAGGCTACACGTTTAGACATACACGCATCACCAAATCTTTTGGAGTTACAATGTGTTGTTTAGGAAAAACAAGATAATATTGCACGATGCGTTATTTCTTCTCGTAAAGTTTAAGTATTTCTAATATGTACGTATTTGTCTTTACTCTGCAACACTGTATTTCCTTATAATGTGGAATTCTTACATATTATTTCGAGAGAAAACTCTCCTATGCATTCTCTTTTGAGGCTACATGCTTAGACATACAAGCAACACCAAATCTTTTCGAGTTACAACGTGTTATTAAGGAAATACAAGACAATTTCGCAAGATGCGGGATTTCCTTAAAACGTGGTATTCTGACATATTTTGTTGAGAGTACATTCTCCTGTGGGTTCTCTTTTGAGGCTACACGTTTATACATACATGCAACACCAAATCTCTTTGAGTTAGAACGTGTTGTTTATGAAAAACAAGATAATATTGCACGATGCGTTATTTATTCTCGTAAAGTTTAAGTATTTCTAATACGTACGTATTTGTCTTTAATCTGCAACACTGTATTTCCTTATAACGTGGTATTCTTACATATTCTTTCGAGAGAAAACTCTCCTGTGCATTCTTTTGAGGCTACATGCTTAGACATACAGGCAACCCCAAAGCTTTTCGAGTTACAACGTGTTGTTTAAGAAAAACAAGATAATTTCGCACGATGCGGGATTTCCTTATAACGTGGTATTCTGACATATTTTTTCGAGAGAAAACTCTCCTGTACGTTCTCTTTTGAGGCTACAAGCTTAGACATACACGCAACACAAAATCTTTTCGAGTTACAACATGTTGTTTAGGAAAAACAAGAAGATATTGCACGATGCGTTATTTCTTCTACTAAAGTTTAATATTTCTAATATGTAGGTATTTGTCTTTACTCTGCAACACTGTATTTCCTTATAACGTGGTATTATTACATATTCTTTCGAGAGAAAATACTCCTATGCGTTCTCTTTTGAGGCTACACACTTAGACATACACGCAACACCAAAGCTTTTCGAGTTACAACGTGTTGTTTAGGAAAAACAAGATAATTTTGCACGATGCGTTATTTCTTCTCATAAAGTTTAAGTATGTCCAATAAGTACGTATTTGACTTTACTCTGCAACACTGTATTTCCTTATAACATGGTATTCCTACATATTCTTTCGAGAGAAAACTCTTCAGTGCATTCTCTTTTGAGGCTGCAGGCTTAGAAAAAAACGAAACACCAAAGCTTTTCGAGTTACAACCAGTTGTTTAGGAAAAAAAAGATAATTTCGCACGATGCTGGATTTCCTTAAAACGTGGTATTCTGACATAATTTTTCGGGAGAAAACTCTCCTGTGCATTCTCTTGTGAGGCTAGACGCTTAGACATACACGCAACACCAAAGCTTTTCGAGTTACAACGTGTTGTTTAGGAAAAACAAGATAATTTCGCACGATGCAGGATTTCCTTAAAACATGGTATTCTGACATATTTTTCAAGAGAAAATTCTCCTGTGCGTTCTCTTTTGAGGCTACATGTTTAGACATACTCGCAACACCAAATCTGTCCAGTTACAATGTGTTGTTTAGGAAATACAAGATAATTTTCTATGATGCATTATTTCTTCTCGTAAAGTTTAAGTATTTCCAATACGTTCGTATTTGTCTTTACTCTGCAACACTGTACTTCCTTATAACGTGGTATTCTTACCAATTCTTTCGAGAGAAAACTGTCCTGTGCATTCTTTTTTGAGGCTACACACTGAGACATACAATCAACACCAAAGCTTTTCGAGTTACAACGTGTTGTTTAGGAAAAACAAGATAATTTCGCACGATGCAGGATTTCCTTAAAACGTGGTATTCTTACATATTCTTTCGAGAGAAAACTCTCCTGTGTGTTCTCTTTTGAGGCTACATGCTTAGACATACAGGCAACACAAAATCTTTTAGAGTTACAACGTGTTGTTTAGGAAAAACAAGATAATTTTGCACGATGCACTATTTCTTCTCCTAAAGTTTAAGTATTTCTAATACGTATGTATTTATCTTTACTCTGCAACACTGTATTTCCTTATAACGTGGTATTCTTACATATTCTTCCGAGAGAAAACTTTCCTGTGCATTCTCTTTTGAGGCTGCACGCTTAGACAAAAACGCAACACCAAAGATTTTCGAGTTACAACAAGTTGTTTAGGAAAAAAATAATTTCGCACGATGCGTGATTTCCTTAAAACGTGGTATTCTGACATTTTTTCGAGAGAAAACTCTCCTGTGCATTCTCTTTTGAGGCTACATGCTGAGACATACAAGCAACACCAAAGCTTTTCGAGTTACAACGTGTTGTTTAGGAAAAACAAGATAATTTCGCACGATTCAGGATTTCCTTAAAACGTGGTATTCTGACATATTTTTTCGAGAGAAAATTCTCCTGTGGGTTCTCTTTTGAGGCTACACGATTAGACATACACGCAACACCAAATCCTTTCGAGTTACAACCTGTTGTTTAGGAAATACAAGATAATTTTGTATGATGCGTTATTACTTCTCATAAAGTTTAAGTATTTCTAATACGTACGTATTTGTCTTTGTTCTGTAACACTGTATTTCCTTATAACGTGGTATTCTTACATATTCTTTTGAGAGAAAACTCTCCTGTGCATTCTCTTTTGAGGCTACACGCTTAGACATACACGCAACACCAAAGCTTTTCGAGTTACAACGTGTTGTTTAAGAAAAAAAAGATAATTTCGCACGATGCGGGATTTCCTTAAAACGTGGTATTCTGACATATTTTTTCGTGAGAAAACTCTTCTGTGCATTCTCTTCTGAGGCTACATGCTTAGACATACATGCAACACCAAAGCTTTTCGAGTTACAACAAGTTGTTTAGGAAATACAAGATAATTTTGTACGATGCGTTATATCTTCTCGTAAAGTTTAAGTATTTCTAATATGTACGTATTTGTCTTTACTCTGCAAAACTGTATTTCCTTGTAACGTGGTATTCTTACATATTCTTGCGAAAGAAAACTCTCCTGTGCATTCTCTTTTGAGGCTACACACTTAGACATACACGCAACACCAAAGCTTTTCAAGTTAAAACATGTTGTTTAGGAAAAAGAAGATAATTTTGCAAGATGCAGGATTTCCTTATTACGTTGTATTCTGGCATATTTTTTCGAGAAAAAAACTCTCCTGTGCGTTCTCTTTTGAGGCTACACACTTAGACATACACGCAACACAAAGTCTTTTCGAGCTACAACGTCTTGTTTAGGAAAAACAAGATAATTTTGCATGATGCGTTATTTCTTCTCGTAAAGTTTAAGTATTTCTAATACGTACGTATTTGTCTTTACTCTGCAACACTGTATTTCATGATAACGTGGTATTCTTACATATTCTTTCGAGAGAAAACTCCTGTGCATTCTCTTTTGAGGCTACACGCTTAGACATACACGCAACACCAAAGCTTTTCGAGTTACAACGTGTTGTTTAGGAAAAACAAAATAATTTTTCACGATGCATTATTTCTTCTCGTAAAGTTAAGCATTTCCAATAAGTAAGTATTTGTCTTTACTCTGCAACACTGTATTTCCTTATAATGTGGTATTCTTACATATTCTTTCGAGAGAAAACTCTCCAGTGCATTCTCGTTTGAGGCTGCACGCTTAGAAAAAAACGAAACAGCAAAGGTTTTCGAGTTACAACAAGTAGTTTAGGAAAAAAAAGATAATTTCGCACGATGCGGGATTTCCTTAAAACGTGGTATTCTGACATATTTTTTCGGGGGAAAACTCTCCTGCGCGTTCTCTTTTGAGGCTACACGCTGAGACATACAAGCAACACCAAAGCTTTTCGAGTTACAACAAGTTGTTTAGGAAAAAAAAAGATAATTTCGCACGATGCGGGATTTCCTTAAAACGTGGTATTCTGACTTATTTTTTCGGGGGAAAACTCTCCTGTGCGTTCTCTTTTGAGGCTAGATGCTTAGACATCCATGTAACACCAAGGCTTTTCGAGTTACAACCTGTTGTTAAGGAAAAACAAGATAATTTCGCACGATGCAAGATTTCCTTAACACGTGGTATTCTGACATATTTTTCAAGAGAAAATTCTCCTGTGCGTTCTCTTTTGTGGCTACATGTTCAGACATACACACAAAACCAAATCTGTCCAGTTACAACGTGTTGTTTAGGAAATATAAGATAATTTTCTACTATGCGTTATTTCTTCTCGTAAAGTTTAAGTATTTCTAATATGGATGTATTCTCTTACATATTTTTCAAGAGAAAACTCTCCTGTGCATTCTCTTTTTAGGCTACACGCTTAGACATACACGCAACATCAAATCTTTTCGAGTTACAATGTGTTGTTTAGGAAATACAAAATAATTTTGTACAATGTGTTATTTCTTCTCGTAAAGTTTAAGTATTTCTAATATGGATGTATTCTCTTTACTCTGCAAACCTGTATTTCCTTGTAACGTGGTATTCTTACATATTCTTGCGAGAGAAAACTCTCCTGTGCATTCTCATTTGAGGCTACACCCTTAGACATACACGCAACACCAAAGCTTTTCGAGTTAAAACATGTTGTTTAGGAAACACAAGATAATTTTTCACGATGCGGGATTTCCTTAAAACGTGGTATTCTGACAAATTTTTTCGAAAGAAAATAATCCTGTCGGTTCTCTTTTGAGGCTACACATGTAGACGTACACACCACACGAAATCTTTTCGAGTTACAACGTGTTGTTTAGGAAATACAAGCTAATATTTTACGATGCGTTATTTGTTCTCATAAAGTTTAAGTGTTTCCAATACGTACGTATTTGTCTTTACTCTGCAACACTGTATTTCCTTATAACGTGGTATTCTTACATATTCTTTCGAGAGAAAACTCTCCTGTGCATTCTCTTTGGAGGCTGCACGCTTAGACAAATACGCAACACCAAAGCTTTTCGAGTTACAACAAGTTGTTTAGGAAAAAAAAAGACAATTTCACACGATGCGGGATTTCCTTAAAACGTGGTATTCTGACATATTTTTTCGAGAGAAAACTCTCCTGTGCCTTCTCTTTTGAGGCTACATGCTGAGACATACAAGCAACACCAAAGCTTTTCGAGTTACAACGTGTTGTTTAGGAAAAACAAGATAATTTCGCACGATGCAGGATTTCCTTAAAACGTGGTATTCTGACATATTTTTTCAAGAGTAAATTCTCCTGTGGTTTCTCTTATGAGGCTACACGTTTAGACATACACGCAACACCAAATCTTTTCGAGTTACCACGTGTTGTTTAGGAAATACAAACTAATTTTGTACGATGCGTTATTTCTTCTCGTAAAGTTTAAGTATTTCTAATACATACGTATTTGTCTTAACTCTGCAACACTGTATTTCCTTATAACGTGGTATTCTTACCAATTCTTTCAAGAGAAAACTCTCCTGTGCATTCTCTTTTGAGGCTACACGCTGAGACATACAAGCAACACCAAAGCTTTTCGAGTTACAACGTGTTGTTTAGGAAAAACAAGATAATTTCGCACGATGCAGGATTTCCTTAAAACGTGATATTCTGACATATTTTTTCGAGAGAAAATTCTCCTGTGCGTTCTCTTTTGAGGCTACACTCTGAGACATACAAGCAACACCAAAACTTTCGAGTTACAACGTGTTGTTTAGGAAATACAAGATAAATTTGTATGATGCGTTATTTCTCCTAAAGTTTAAGTATTTCTAATAAGTACGTATTTGTCTTTACTCTGCCACACTGTATTTCCTAATAAAGTGGTATTCCTACGTATTCTTTCGAGAGAAAACTCTCGTGTGCATTTTCTTTTGAGGCTACATGCTTAGACATCAACGCAACACCAAAGCTTTTCGAGTTACAACGTGTTGTTTAGGGAAAACAAGATAATTTCGCACGATGCAGGATTTCCTTAAAACGTGGTATTTTGACATATTCTTTCGAGAGAAAACTCTCCTGTGTGTTCTCTTTTGAGGCTACACGCTTAATCATGCACGCAACAAAAAATCTTTTCGAGTTACACGTGTTGTTTAGTACAAACAAGATAATTTTGCACAATGCATTATTTCTTCTCCTAATGTTTAAGTATTTTCAATACGTATGCATTTGTCTTTAATCTGCAACACTGTATTTCCTTATAACGTGGTATTCTTAGATATTCTTTCGAGAGAAAACTCTCCTGTGCATTCTCTTTTGCGGCTGCACGCTTAGACAAAAACGCAACACCAAAGATTTTCGAGTTACAACAAGTTGTTTAAGGAAAAAAAAAGATAATTTTGCACGATGCGGGATTTCCTTAAAACGTGGTATTCTGACATATTTTTTCGAGAAAAAACTCTCCTGTGCATTCTCCTTTGAGGCTACATGCTGAGACATACAAGCAACACCAAAGCTTTTCGAGTTACAACGTGTTGTTTAGGAAAAACAAGATAATTTCGCATGATGCAGGATTTCCTTAAAATGTGGTATTCTAACATATTTTTTCGAGAGAAAATTCTCCTGTGGGTTCTCTTTTGAGGCTACACGTTTAGACATACACGCAACACCAAATCTTTTCGAGTTACAACCTGTTGTTTAGGAAATACAAGATAATTTTTACGATGCATTATTTCTTCTCATAAAGTTTAAATATTTCTAATACGTATGTATTTGTCTTTGTTCTGCAAAGCTGTATTTCCTTATAACGTGGAATTCTTACATATTCTTTTGAGAGAAAATTCTCCTGTGCGATCTCTTTTGAGGCTACACGCTTAGACATACATGCAACACCAAAGCTTTTCGAGTTACAACGTGTTGTTTAAGGAAAAAAAAGATAATTACGCACGATGCGAAATTTCCTTAAAACCTGGTATTCTGACATATTTTTTCGAGAGAAAACTCTCCTGTGCATTCTCTTTTGTGGATACATGCTTAGACATACACGCAACACCAAAGCTTTTCGAGTTACACCGTGTTGTTTAGGAAAACAAGATAATTTTGCACGATGCGTTATTTCTTCTCATAAAGGTTAAGTATTTCTAATAGGTACTTGTTTGTTGTACAGAGCCATATTGGGGCAGTCTTGCACTTGGTCAGAGTTTGACTTTGGTCAAGGTTAACTCTTCCCAGATAGCCAGGATCCTTCTCCACCCAGGGTGGAGTGCTCGAAGTAAAGGTTAAGTTCATTGTTCCTCCAGGTCTAGGAATTCCTGAATTAAACAGGTGACCCACCCAGCTGCCGAGCAGTCAAGACGAGGACCTCCAAGAGAAGCTAGACAACTTCCACCGGAACTCAGCCTGGAGTCTGGGGGGAAGGGTTTGCCCAAACTGTTAAAAGGTCTGGCGCCATTAAAGTTTCCGGCTTTGATCAGTGAATATTGTCTTAGCCGTACTTCTTTTCGCCCCTCTTCCCTATTTATTCCTCAGCTTCTGTTCCAGAAACCCACTTGGTAATAGCTGCAGGCAGCTATGGAACCCTATGCAGCTATGGAACCCTACATAATTGGCGCCTGAACGTGGGAAAACCTGGTACGCGAGAATTTCCTGAGGTAACCCTATCCAGCAAAGCTTCGCAGGAAAGGTGAAAAGGAATGGTATCCGCACGGTAAGCAACATAGAGGTCAAAACTAGCGCTAGTGGAAAATTGTTTCTATCGTTGTTAGTGCAGAGGGATACGGATTTTTCAAGCAAACTGTGTTGGCCCGGCACAGTGGCCGCTTGGGTTGAAAAGATAGGGAAATATGGGGAAGGAATTTGGTAGGCATTTGCCTAAAGCTCGTAAGAGCTGATTTCGGCGAAAAAGAAGGGGGTTTTAAAAATAGGCATATGTCCACAGCCTCTAAGAGCTGTTTAAAGAGGAAAATGGATGCAATTGCTTAACAAGCGCACTTATCTTTCTGTGTATCTTTCCGTGTTTGTCCTGGTGCACCGACTGTTTGTCTATGTGTATGTTTATGTCCTCTCTGTGTCTTTGTGTGAATGACTGTTTCATGTTAAAAAGAAAAATTGGTAAGGATTTCATCTGCTGGTAACCTCTTGAGCCAGCCACAGTTTGTGTAGAGATTGATTTAAAGGCGCGCCGCAGCAGCGCAGCTCACTCATCCAAGAGGCAAACATGGCTGGGGTAAAAGCCGCTTTTAAAAGCCCAGAAGCCTCAAGATTTGGGAAGACCTTGGTTTGGCTTGTGAAATTCATGTAGTCGCTTTATACTTGTTTCTAATTGGTTTTAATGGTATAAGGCTTTACATTTCTTGACTAAAGTGTTATAAATTAATTGGTTATTATTTAAAAGGTATAATGTTATTAACAAAAGTTAGGTTAAAGCTGGTAGTTTAGGGTAGTCGCCATTTTTAAACAACACGTGGCATGACGGTTAAAGCTGGTAGTTTAGGGTAGTCGCCATTTTTAAACAACACGTGGCATGACGGTTAAAGCTGGTAGTTTAGGGTAGTCGCCATTTTAAACAACACGTGGCATGACGCAACCCAGGAAATACAGGCCTTTAAGATGCTCCTAAATTGGCATGGTGTTTCATGTGAATCTTGGCCTGGAGATTGGACTTAATGAAGATTAAGATTTAAAATAATGTCTCTTTAATAAGTTACACTGTCATACACTTGAACATAAGAACTGGCAGACAAACCTTGTGCTGTAAAAATGTGTTTGTCATTGATTTTAAAGAAAATAGATTGTTTAAAATTTGGATTTGCTTCCAAAATTGCAATTTTGCTCTAATATTACAAGAAAACATTGAGTTACAATAAAAATCAATGTGTCATTGGCTACAGTTTTCAGTTTGCAGGCTCATAATTCTTAACATTTTGTAATTAAGATAATTTTGAGAGTGATACAGCTATGCGTTTTAGAGGCCCATTGCCACTTTTCCACAAGTTTATAGGCTACAATGGTAGGAGCAAAATTTAACCCTCCAAGATTAAAAAGGAGATCTCTGTGGAAATGTATCTGATATCAAGTAGGTTCCTTTGACCATGGAATTACAGGTTTCTTTTGTTTAATCCTCAAAACACAGGTTTGGGTCTGGTCTTAGATAAAAGGCTCAGATCTAGTCCTTGCCAAGGACTAAAGGTGGATCCTAGGGCAGATAAATAATAAAAAAAAATGTTTTGTCTCTGTTTCAATACTAGAAGTTAGGATCTTAAAATAGTCAGTGTATAATGTTCATAGAATGTTTGTTACAGGCCCTTGCTCCTATGGACTTTTAGAATTTTTAGGTAAATGGCTTTCAAAGGTTGTTAGGATATATTAATTGGCTTTATCTTATATTTACCTCATTTTAAGCTTGTCACAGAAGGTCTTAAACCTCTGTTTTCAAGGTAGGAAACGTTTGTTCCTTGCTTCAAGCAGCAATCAAATTTATTACTAATGGTTGATCTATTACATGGCAAACATTTTTAGGCAAAATTAATAATTGTTATCCAAAAGATAATTTGTACTATCAGATCACATGTTTATTCCTTTGTTTCTCCCTGCTTCAACACAGATACCTGAATTGGGTGCTATAGCAGCTATTTTTAAGATATTAAAAGTCAAGCTTTTAATAATAGTTATATATATATACATACATATATATATATGTATGTATATATATATATATATATCATGGTTTATAATTGCTTAAAATTGGTCCATTTTTAATACTGCTAATTCTTAATTTCTACAGTTTATACAAATGTGATTCAAATTTCTAAGAACAAAGAATATGTTCTCTAAATGACTGTCCTTTAGGTATTTGAAATAATTTTATATTTTGTGCACATCAAATTGTAAAGATTTGTTCTTGATGTCCTCAATTTCTACCTCTACCACGTAATGGTGTTAATCCTAGAGGACTTAGTTATTACAGATAAATGATATTCATATTTCTAATTTAGAAGATTAAAAAATATGTGCATGTGACTAATGATTCATTTTTAGGCTGTCTAGTTGCAACTGCTCTAACAGAAAAAGCAACTAAAAATGCTATGTTTATTTTATATAATTACATAGTTATTGCCTATGTTATGGTTTATACTTTGTGTTCCAACTTAAATTAATAAAACAATATCTTCTTGGAAGAGAGAAGAGAGGGGAAATTGTGTCCCTGTGCATATAATTTAAATTATGCTTGCATGTTTTTAAGAAAATTTTAAAATTTGGATGCCAAGAAACTCCTTGTTAAATGTATATGACATCTTGTAATTAGGCATATTGATGTCTAGGTGAAATGAAGGAATTCACTTATTGACATATGCCATGATCCTGATTTAATATTGGGGAAGGCATGTCCCCTATGTTTTTTCCACAGAATGCTGCAGAAGATATGCTGACTGTGTGCTTGCTGAATGCCCAGACCATGGTAACATAAGAGCTATATTGGGTATATGTTCTTGACTTACCTCAATTGTCAAATGTCCCAGGTTAGATAAATTGCCTAGCTTCAAGCTTTTAGACTTTGTGGGACAGAACATGGAGACTGTTAAGCTAGCTTAGGAAAAATTAATCTAAAGAAGAGTTAAAATGACTCTTCTCCTTACTGTGTTCAGCTGACTCAACCATAGACTGGTCTAGAAATAATTCCAATATTGAAGATTCCAATTTTGAAGATGGCTAACAATCTTCAGCCAGCTGTGTTAATTTAACATATAGTCTCCTCTTTTCCTGAGAAGTAACAGCATATCTCTTAATACACAAGGCTACCTCTCCCACCCCAGAGGCCAAGCTTTGTGTCCTTGAAGTTGTTAATTTGCAACTGAATTAGACACTTCAGGGACAAGTTAATCCTATTCCACCTTTAACTCTTGACCTTGTTTGTTAAGCAGACTGGCTGTCTCCACCCAGGCTCACCTGGATGGAGAGATTGCATGTCTGTTAAAGATACTTGCAGACCCCCCTGGCTTCAAAACTTACACAAGTGGATATCCAAAGAGGGAGCCACATAGAACTCAGATCTATGTGTGTTTGTTTAAGAACAAACATGGGTACCAGTGAGACGTGCGAGGCAAAGCACCGCATGGGGAGGTGAATATCTGCTTCTGAGTCCCCAGGAAGTACACCTAATTGCATAGGGGTTAACGTCGATAGGCTGCCCTTAAAATAATAAGGGAGCCTATTACCCCTCCTCTGAAAAAGACGTTATACAATATTTAAGAGGAATTATGGTCAATGCTTCCCCTCCTGGTTAAGGCCCGCCTTCTTATGAAGGATATTTATCCACTTGTTTTCTACCTCCTCGTGTTCTAATTAATAAAAAAAGGGAGGACATGTACAGAGCCATATTGGGGCAGTCTTGCACTTGGTCAGAGTTTGACTTTGGTCAAGGTTAACTCCTCCCAGATAGCCAGGATCCTTCTCCACCCAGGGTGGAGTGCTCGAAGTAAAGGTTAAGTTCATTGTTCCTCCAGGTCTAGGAATTCCTGAATTAAACAGGTGACCCACCCAGCTGCCGAGCAGTCAAGACGAGGACCTCCAAGAGAAGCTAGACAACTTCCACCGGAACTCAGCCTGGAGTCTGGGGGGAAGGGTTTGCCCAAACTGTTAAAAGGTCTGGCGCTATTAAAGTTTCCGGCTTTGATCAGTGAATATTGTCTTAGCCGTACTTCTTTTCGCCCCTCTTCCCTATTTATTCCTCAGCTTCTGTTCCAGAAACCCACTTGGTAATAGCTGCAGGCAGCTATGGAACCCTACGCACCTATGGAACCCTACAGTTTGTTTTACTCTGCAACACTGTATTTCCTTGTAACATGGTAATCTTACATATTCTTTCAAGAGAAAACTCTCCTGTGCATTCTCGTTTGAGGCTACACACTTAGACATACACGCAACATCAAACCTTTTCGAGATAAAACGTGTTGTTTAGGAAAAAACAAGATAATTTCTCATGATGTGGGATTTCCTTAAAACATGGAATGCAGACATATTTATTGGAGAGCAAACTCTCCTGTGTGTTCCTTTTGAGGCTACACATTTAGACATACACGCAACACCAAATCTTTTCGAATTTCAACTTGTTGTTTAGGAAATACAAGATAATTTTGCATGATGCGGTATTTCTTCTCGTAAAGTTTAAGTATTTCTAATACATACATATTTGTCTTTACTCTGCAACACTGTATTCCTTTATAACGTGGAATTCTTACATATTCTCTCAAGAGAAATCTCTCCTCTGCGTTCTCTTTTGAGGCTGCACGCTTAGACATATACGCAACATCAAAGCTTTTCGAGTTACAATGTGTTGTTTAGGAAAAACAAGATAATTTCGCATGATGCGGTATTTCCTTAAAACGTGGTATTCTGACATATATTTTCGAGAGGAAATTCTCCTGTGGGTTCTCTTTTGAGGCTACACATTTAGACATACTCCCAACACCAAATCTTTTCGAGTTACAACGTGTTGTTTAGGAAAAACAAGATAATTAACACGATGCGTTATTTCTTCTCGTAATTTTAAGTATTTCTAATACATACGTATTTGTCTTTACTCTGCAACACTGTATTCCCTCATAACGTGGTATTCTTACATATTCTTTCGAGAGAACACTCTCCTCTTCATTCTCTTTTGTGGCTACACGCTTAGACATACACGCAACACCAAAGCATTTTGAGTTACATCGTGTTGTTTAGGAAAAACAAGATAATTTCTCACGATGCGGGATTTCCTTAAAACATGCTATTCTGACATATTTTTTCGAGAGAAAATTCTCCTGATGCTTCTCTTTTGAGCCTACACATTTAGACTTACAAGCAACACCAAATCATTTTGAGTTACAACGTGTTGTTTAGGATATACAAGATAATTTTGTATGATGCGTTATTTCTTCTCTTAAATTTTAGGTATTTCTAATACATAAGTATTTGTCTTTACTCTGCAACACTGTATTTGCTTACCACGTGGTATTCTTACGTATTCTTTCAAGAGTAAACTCTCCTGTGCATTCTCTTTGGGGCTACACACTTAGACATACACGCAACACCAAAGCTTTTCAAGTTACATGTTGTTTAGGAAAAATAAGATAATTTCGCACGATGTGGGATTTCCTTAAAACGTGGTATATTGACATATTTTTTCGAGAGAAGACACTCCTGTGCGTTCTCTTTGGAAGCTACCAGCTTAGACATACACGTAACACCAAATCTTTTCGAGTTACAACGTGTTGTTTAGGAAATACAAGATAATTTTTTAAGATGCGTTATTTCTTCTCATAAAGTTTAAGTATTTCTAATACGTACATATGTGTCTTTACTCTGCAACACTGTATTTCCTTGTAACGTGGTATTCTTACATATTCTTTTGAGAGAAAACTCTCCTGTGCGTGCTCTTTTGTGGCTACAAGCTTACACATACACGCAACACCAAATGTTTTCAAATTTCAACTTGTTGTTTAGGAAATACAGGATAATTTTGTACGGAGCGTTATTTCTTCTCGTAAAGTTTAAATATTTCTAATACCTATGAATTTGTCTTTACTCTGCTACACTGTATTTCCTTGTAACGTGGTATTCTGACATATTCTTTCAAGAGAAAACTCTCCTGTGCATTCTCTTGTGAGGCTACACACTTAGACAGACACGCAACACCAAAGCTTTTCGAGTTAAAACGTGTTGTTTCGGAAAACAAGATAATTTCGCACAATGCTGAATATCCTTAAAACGAGGTATTCTGACATATTTTTTCGAGAAAAAACTCTCCTGTGAATTCTCTTTTGAGGCTACACGCTTAGTCATACACGCAACATCAAATCTTTTCGAGTTACAATGTGTTGTTTAGGAAAAATAAGATAATTTCTCACGATGTAGGACATCCGTTAAAACGTGGTATTCTGACATATTTTTTGGAGAGAAAACTCTCCTGTACGTTCATTTTTCAGGCTACAAGGTGAAACATACACGCAACATCAAATCTTTTCGAGTTACAAAGTGTTGTTTAGGAAAAACAAGGTAATTTTGCACGATGCGTTATTTCTTCTCGTAAAGTTTAAGTATTTCCAATACGTACCTATTTGTCTTTATTGTGCAACACTGTATTTCTTTATAACGTGGTATTCTTACATATTCTCTCGAGAGAAAACTCTCCTGTGTGTTCTCTTTTGAGGCTACAAGGTTTGACATACACGCAACACAAAATCTTTTAGAGTTACAACATGTTGTTTAGGAAAAACAAGATAATTTTGCACGATGAGTTAATTCTTCTCGTAAAGTTTAAGTATTTCCAATATGTACATATTTGTCTTTACTCTACAACACTGTATTTCCTTATAACGTGGTATTCTTACATATTCTCTCGAGAGAAAACTCTCCTGTGCGTTCTCTTTTGACGCTACACGCTTAGATATACAAGCAACAACAAAGTTTTTCGAGTTACAATATGTTGTTTAAGAAAAACAAGATAATTTCGCACGAAGCAGGATTTCCTTAAAACGTGGTATTCTGACATATTTTGTCGAGAGAAAATTCTTCTGTGGGTTCTCTTTTGAGGCTACACATTTAGACATACACACAACACCAAATCTTTTCGAGTTACAACGTGTTGTTTAGGAAATACAAGATAATTTTTTATGATGCGTTATTTCTTCTCGTAAAGTTTAAGTATTTCTAATACGTACGTATTTGTCTTTAATCTAAAACAGTGTATTTCTTTATTATGTGGTATTCTTACATATTCTTTCGCGAGAAAACTCTCCTGTGCTTTCTCTTTTGAGGCTACATGCTTAGACATACACGCAACACCAAATATTTTCGAATTACAACTTATTGTTTAGGAAAAACAAGATAATTTCGCACTATGAGGGATTTCCTTAAAACGTGGTATTCTGACATATTTTTTCGAGAGAAAATTCTCCTGTGCGTTCTCTCTTGAGGCTACATGTTTAGACATACACGCCACACCAAATCTTTACAAGTTACAACGTGTTGTTTAGGGAATACAAGATAATTTTGTACGATGCAATATTTCTTCCCGTAAAGTTTAAGTATTTCTAATATGTACGTATTTGTCTTTACTCTGCAGAACTGTATTTCCTTGTAACGTGGTATTCTTAGATATTCTTGTGAGAGAAAACTCTCCTGTGCATTCCCGTTCGAGGCTACACACTTAGACATACACTCAACACCAAAGCTTTTCAAGTTAAAACATTTTGTTTAGGAAAAACAAGATAATTTCGCACGATGCAGGATTTCCTTAAAACGTGGTATTCTGACATATTTTTTCGAGAGAAAACTCTCCTGTGCGTTCTCTTTTGAGGCTACACTGTTAGACATACACGCCACACCAAATCTTTTCGAGTTACAACGTGTTTTTTATGAAAAACAAATTAATTTTGCACGATGCGTTATTTCTTCTTAATGTAT
This sequence comes from Apodemus sylvaticus, assembly GCF_947179515.1. NCBI lineage: Eukaryota > Metazoa > Chordata > Mammalia > Rodentia > Muridae > Apodemus > Apodemus sylvaticus. The sequence continues at coordinate 97,018,099 of NC_067484.1, read as the reverse complement.
TTCCAACACGTACGTATTTGTCTTTACTCTGCAACACTGTATTTCCTTATAACGTGGTATTTTTACATATTCTTTCAAGAGAAAACTCTCCTGTGCATTCTCTTTTGAGGCTACACACTTAGACATACACGCACACCAAAGCTTTTCGAGTTACAAGGTGTTGTGTACAAAAAACAAGATAATTTTGCATGATGCGTTATTTCTTCTTCTAAAGTTTAAGTATTTCCAATACGTACGTATTTGTCTTTACTCTGCAACACTGTATTTCCTTATAACGTGATATTCTTACATATTCTTTCGAGAGAAATCTCTCCTGTGCGTTCTCTTTTGAGGCTGCACGCTTAAACAAAAACGCAACACCAAAGCTTTTCGAGTTACAACAAGTTGTTTAGGAGAAAAAAGATAATTTCGCACGATGCAGGATTTCTGACAAACGTTGTATTCTGACATATTTTTTCGAGAGAAAACTCTCCTGTGCTTTCTCTTTTGAGGCTACACACTTAGACATACACGTAACACGAAAGCCTTTCGAGTTAAAACGTGTTGTGTAGGAAAAACAAGATAATTTCGCACAATGCGGGATTTCCTTAAAACGTGATTTTTGAAAAATTTGGACGAAAGAAAATTCTCCTATGGGTTCTCTTTTGAGGCTACAAGTTTAGACGTACACGCCACACCAATTCTTTTCGAGTTACAACGTGTTGTTTAGGAGATACAAGCTAATTTACTACGATGCGTTATTTCTTCTCATAAAGTGTTTCCCATAAGTACGTATTTGTCTTTACTCTGCAAAACTGTATTTCCTTATAATATGGTATTCTTACATATTCTTTCGAGAGAAAACTCTCCTGTGCCTTCACTTTTGAGGCTACACACTTAGACCTACACGCAACACAAAAGCTTTTCGAGTTACAACGTGTTGTTTAGGAATAACAGGATAATTTCGCCCGATGCGGGATTTCCTTAAAACGTGATTTTCTGAAAAATTTTGACGAAAGAAAATTCTCCTATGGGTTCTCATTTGAGGCTACACGTTTGGACGTACATTCCACACCAATTCTTTTCGAGTTACAACTTGTTGTTTAGGAGATAAAAGGTAATTTTGTACGATGCGTTATTTCTTCTCATAAAGTGTATCCAATACGTACGTATTTGTCTTTACACTGCAACACTGTAATTCCTTATAATGTGGTATTCTTACATTTTCTTTCGAGAGAAAACTCTCCTGTGCCTTCTCTTTTGAGGCTACACACTTAGACATACACGCAACACGAAAGCTTTTCGAGTTACAATGTGTTGTGTAGGAAAAACAAGATAGTTTCGCACGATGCGGGATTTCCTTAAAACGTGATTTTCTGAAAAATTTTGACGAAAGAAAATTCTCCTATGGGTTCTCTTTTGAGGCTACACCTTTAGACGTACACGCCACACCATTTTTTTTCGAGTTACAACGTGTTGTTTAGGAGATACAAGCTAATTTTGTACGATGCGTCATTTCTTCTCGTAAAGTGTTTCCAATACGTACGTATTTGTCTTTACTCTGCAAAACTGTATTTCCTTATAATGTGGTATTCTTACATATTCTTTCGAGAGAAAACTCTCCTGTGCCTTCTCTTTTGAGGCTACACACTTAGACATACACGCAACAGGAAAGCTTTTAGAGTTACAACGTGTTGATTGGGAATAACAAGATAATTTCGCACGATGTGGGATTTCCTTAAACGTGATTTTCTGAAAAATTTTGACGAAAGAAAATTCGCCTATGGGTTTTCTTTTGAGCCTACACGTTTAGATGTACATGCCACACCAATTCTTTTCGAGTTACAACGTGTTGTTTAGGACATACAAGCTAATTTTGTACGATGCGTTATTTCTTCTCGTAAAGTGTTTCCAATACGTACGTATTTGTCTTTACTCTGCAAAACTGTATTTACTTATAATGTCGTATTCTTACATATTCTTTCAAGAGAAAACTCTCCTGTGCCTTCTCTTTTGAGGCTACACACTTAGACCTACACGCAACACAAAAGCTTTTCGAGTTACAACGTGTTGTTTAGGAATAACAAGATAATTTCGTTCGATGCGGGATTTCCTTAAAACGTGATTTTCTGAAAAATTTTGACGAAAGAAAATTCTCCTATGGGTTCTCTTTTGAGCCTACACCTTTAGACGTACACGCCACAGCAAATCGTTTCGAGTTACAACTTGTTGTTTAGGAGATACAAGCTAATTTTGTACGATGCGTTATTTCTTCTCATAAAGTGTTTCCAATACGTACATATTTGTCTTTACTCTACAACACTGTGTTTCCTTATAACGTGGTATTCCAACATATTCTTTCGAGAGAAAACTCTCCTGGGCCTTCTCTTTTGAGGCTACACACTTAGACATACACGCAACACGAAAGCTTTTCGAGTTACAACGTTTTGTTTAGGAATAACAAGATAATTTCGCCCGATGCGGGATTTCCTATAACGTGATTTTCTGAAAAATTTTGACGAAAGAAAATTCTTCTATGGGTTCTCTTTTGAGGCTTCATCTTTAGACATACACGCCACACCAATTCTTTTCAAGTTACAACGTGTTGTTTAGGAGATACAAGCTAATTTTGTACGATGCGTTATTTCTTCTCGTAAAGTGTTTCCAATACGTACGTATTTGACTTTACTCTGCAAAACTGTATTTCCTTATAATGTGGTATTCTTACATATTCTTTTGAGAGAAAACTCTCCTGGGCCTTCTCTTTTGAGGCTACACACTTAGACATACACACAACACGAAAGCATTTCGAGTAACAACGTGTTGTTTAGGAATACCAAGATAATTTTGCACGATGCGGGACTTCCTTAAAACGTGATTTACTGAAAAATATTGACGAAAGAAAATTCTCCTATGGGTTCTCTTTTGAGGCTACACCTTTAGACATACATGCCACACCAAATCTTTTCGAGTTACAACGTGTTGTTTAGGAGATACAAGCTAATTTTGTACGATGCGTTATTTCTTCTCGTAAAGTGTTTCCAATACGTAAGTATTTGTCTTTACTCTGCAACACTGTGTTTCCTTATAACGTGGTATTCCTACATATTCTTTCGAGAGAAAACTCTCCTGTACCTTCTCTTTTGAGGCTACACACCTAGACATACATGCAACACAAAAGCTTTTCGAGTTACAACGTGTTGTGTAGGAAAAACAAGATAATTTCGCACGATGCAGGATTTCCTTAAAACGTGATTTTCTGAAAAAATTTGACGAAAGAAAATTCTCCTATGGGTTCTCTTTTGAGGCTATACCTTTAGATGTACATGCCACACCAATACTTTTCGAGTTACAAAGTGTTGTTTAGGAGATACAAGCTAATTTTGTACGATGCGTTATTTCTTCTCGTAAAGTGTTTCCAATACGTTCGTATTTGTCTTTACTCTGCAAAACTGTATTTCCTTATAATGTGGTATTCTTACATATTCTTTCGAGAGAAAACTCTCCTGTGCCTTCTCTTTTGAGGCTACACCTTTAGACGTCCATGCCACACCAATTCTTTTCGAGGTACAACCTGTTGTTTAGGAGATACAAGCTAATTTTGTACGATGCGTTATTTCTTCTCGTAAAGTGTTTCCAATACGTACATATTTGACTTTACTCTGCAAAACTGTATTTCCTTATAATGTGGTATTCTTACATATTCTTTTGAGTGAAAACTCTCCTGGGCCTTCTCTTTTGAGGCTACACACTTAGACATACACGCAACACGAATGCTTTTCGAGTTACAACGTGTTGTTTAGGAATAACAAGATAATTTCGCCCCATGCGGGATTTCCTTAAAATGTGATTTTCTGAAAAATTTTGACGAAAGAAAATTCTCCTATGGGTTCTCTTTTGAGGCTACACCTATAGACGTACACGCAACACCAATTCTTTTTGAGTTACAACGTGTTGTTTTGGAGATACAAGCTAATTTGGTACGATGCGTTATTACTTCTCGTAAAGAGTTTCCAATTCTAACGTATTTGTCTTTATTCTGCAACACTGTATTTCCTTATAATGTGGTATTCTTACATATTCTTTCGAGAGAAAACTCTCCTGTGCCTTCTTTTTTGAGGCTACACACTTAGACATACACGCAACACGAAAGCTTTTCGAGTTACAACGTGTTGTTTAGGAATAACAAGATAATTTTGCACGATGCGGGATTTCCTTAAAACGTGATTTTCTGAAAAATTTTGAGGAAAGAAAATTCTCCTATGGGTTCTCTTTTGAGACTCCACGTATAGACGTACACGCCACATGTTCTTTAGGAGATACAAGCTAATTTTGTATGATGCGTTATTTCTTCTCGTAAATTGTTTCCAATACGTACGTATTTGACTTTACTCTGCAAAACTGTATTTCCTTATAATGTGGTATTCTTACATATTCTTTCAAGAGAAAACTCTCCTGTGCCTTCTCTTTTGAGGCTACACACTTAGACATACACGCAACACGAAAGCTTTTCGAGTAACAACGTGTTGTTTAGGAATAACAAGATAATTTCGCACGATGCGGGATTTCCTTAAAACGTGATTTTTTGAAAAATTTTGACGAAAGAAAATTCTCCTATGGGTTCTCTTTTGAGGCTACACCTTTAGACGTACATGCCACACCAAATCTTTTCAAGTTACAACGTGTTGTTTAGGAGATACAAGCTAATTTTGTACGATGCATTATTTTTTCTCGTAAAGTGTTTCCAATACGTACGTATTTGTCTTTATTCTACAACACTGTGTTTCCTTATAACGTGGTATTCCTACATATTCTTTCGAGAGAAAACTCTCGTGGGCCTTCTCTTTTGAGGCTACACACTTAGACATACACGCAACACAAAAGCTTTTCGAGTTACAACGTGTTGTGTAGGAAAAACAAGATAATTTCGCACGATGCGGGATTTCCATAAAACGTGATTTTCTGAAAAATTATGACGAAAGAAAATTCTCCTATGGGTTCTCTTTTGAGGCAATACCTTTAGACGTACATGCCACACCAATTCTTTTCGAGTTACAAAGTGTTGTTTAGGAGATACATACTAATTTTGTACGATGCGTTATTTCTTCTCGTAAAGTGTTTCCAATACGTACATATTTGTCTTTACTCTGCAAAACTGTATTTCCTTATAATGTGGTATTCTTACATATTCTTTCGAGAGAAAACTCTCCTGTGCCTTCTCTTTTGAGGCTACACACTTAGACATACACGCAACAGGAAAGCTTTTCGAGTTACAACGTGTTGTTTGGGAATAACAAGATAATTTCACCCGATGTGGGATTTCCTTAAAACGTGATTTTCTGAAAAATTTTGACGAAAGAAAATTCTCCTATGGGTTCTCCTTTGAGGCTACACCTTTAGACGTACACGCCACACCAATGCTTTTCGAGTTACAACGTGTTGTTTAGGAGATACAAGCTAATTTTGTACGATGCGTTATTTCTTCTCATAAAGTGTTTCCAATACGTACATATTTGTCTTTACTCTGCAAAACTGTATTTCCTTGTAATGTGGTATTCTTACATATTCTTTTGAGAGAAAACTCTCCTGGGCCTTCTCTTTTGAGGCTACACACTTAGACATACACGCAACACGAACGCTTTTCGAGTTACAACGTGTTGTTTAGGAATACCAAGATAATTTCGCCCCATGCGGGATTTCCTTAAAATGTGATTTTCTGAAAAATTTTGACGAAAGAAAATTCTCCTATGGGTTCTCTTTTGAGGCTACACCAATAGACGTACAGGCAACACCAATTCTTTTTGAGTTACAACGTGTTGTTTAGGAGATACAAGCTAATTTGGTACGATGCGTTATTTCTTCTCGTAAAGTGTTTCCAATTCTAACGTATTTGTCTTTATTCTGCAACACTGTATTTCCTTATAATGTGGTATTCTTACATATTCTTTCGAGAGAAAACTCTCCTGTGCCTTCTTTTTTGAGGCTACACACTTAGACATACACGCAACACGAAAGCTTTTCGAGTTACAACGTGTTGTTTAGGAATAACAAGATAATTTTGCACGATGCGGGATTTCCTTAAAACGTGATTTTCTGAAAAATTTTGAGGAAAGAAAATTCTCCTATGTGTTCTCTTTTGAGGCTCCATGTTTAGACGTACACGCTACACCAATTCTTTTCGAGTTACAACGTGTTCTTTAGGAGATACAAGCTAATTTTGTATGATGCGTTATTTCTTCTCGTAAATTGTTTCCAATACGTACGTATTTGTCTTTACTCTACAACACTGTGATTCCTTATAACGTGGTATTCCTACATATTCTTTCGAGAGAAAACTCTCATGGGCCTTCTCTTTTGAGGCTACACACGTAGACATACACACAACACAAAAGCTTTTCGAGTTACAACGTGTTGTGTAGGAAAAACAAGATAATTTCGCCCGATGCGGGATTTCCTTTAAACGTGATTTTCTGAAAAATTATGACGAAAGAAAATTCTCCTATGGGTTCTCTTTTGAGGCTATACCTTTAGACGTACATGCCACACCAATTCTTTTCGAGTTACAAAGTGTTGTTTAGGAGACACAAGCTAATTTTGTACGATGCGTTATTTCTTCTCCTAAAGTGTTTCCAATACGTACGTATTTGTCTTTACTCTGCAAAACTGTATTTCCTCATAATGTGGTATTCTTACATATTCTTTCGAGAGAAAACTCTCCTGTGCCTTCTCTTTTGAGGCTACACACTTAGAAATACACGCAACAGGAAAGCTTTTCGAGTTACAACGTGTTGTTTGGGAATAACAAGATAATTTCACCCGATGTGGGATTTCCTTAAAACGTGATTTTCTGAAAAATTATGACGAAAGAAAATTCTCCTATGGGTTCTCCTTTTAGGCTACACCTTTAGACGTACACGCCAGACCAATTCTTTTCGAGTTACAACGTGTTGTTTAGGAGATACAAGCTAATTTTGTACGATGCGTTATTTCTTCTCGTAAAGTGTTTCCAATACGTACGTATTTGTCTTTACGCTGCAAAACTGTATTTCCTTATAATGTCGTATTCTTACATATTCTTTCGAGAGAAAACTCTCCTGTGCCTTCTCTTTTGAGGCTACACACTTAGACCTACACGCAACACGAAAGCTTTTCGAGTTACAACGTGTTGTTGAGGAATAACAAGATAATTTCGCACGATGCGAAATTTCCTTAAAACGTTCTTTTTGAAAAAATTTGACGAAAGAAAATTCTCCTATGGGTTCTCTTTTGAGGCTACACGTTTAGACGTACATGCCCCACCAATTCTTTTCGAGTTACAACGTGTTGTTTAGGAGATATAAGCTAATTTTGTACGATGCGTTATTTCTTCTCTTAAAGTGTTTCCAATTCATACGTATTTGACTTTACTCTGCAAAACTGTATTTCCTTATAATGTGGTATTCTTACTTATTCTTTTGAGAGAAAACTCTCCTGGGCCTTCTCTTTTGAGGCTACACACTTAGACATACACGCAACAGGAAAGCTTTTCGAGTTACAACGTGTTGTTTGGGAATAACAAGATAATTTCGCCCGATGCGGGATTTCCTTAAAACGTGATTTTCTGAAAAATTTTGACGAAAGAAAATTCTCCTATGGGTTCTCTTTTGAGGCTACACGTTTAGACGTACACGCCACACCAATTCTTTTCGAGATACAAGGTGTTGTTTAGGAGATACAAGCTAATTTTGTATGATGCGTTATTTCTTCTCGTAAATTGTTTCCACTACGTACGTATTTGACTTTACTCTTCAAAACTGTATTTCCTTATAATGTGGTATTCTTACATATTCTTTCGAGAGAAAACTCTCCTGTACCTTCTCTTTTGAGGCTACACACTTAGACATACACGCAACACGAAAGCATTTCGAGTTACAACGTGTTGTTTAGGAATAACAAGATAATTTCGCAAGATGCGGGATTTCCTTAAAACGTGATTTTCTGAAAAATTTTGAGGAAAGAAAATTCTCCTATGGGTTCTCGTTTGAGATTACACCTTTAGACGTACAAGCAACACCAATTCTTTTCGAGTTACAACATGTTGTTTAAGATATACAAGCTAATTTCGTAAGATGCGTTATTTCTTCCCGTAAAGTGTTTCCAATCCGTACGTATTTGTCTTTATTCTGCAACACTGTATTTTCTTATAATGTGGTATTCTTACATATTCTTTCGAGAGAAAACTCTCCTGTGCCTTCTTTTTTGAGGCTACACACTTAGACATACACGCAAAACGAAAGATTTTCGTGTTACCACGTGTTGTTTAGGAATAACAAGATAATTTTGCACGATGCGGGATTTCCTTAAAACGTGATTTTCTGAAAAATTTTGAGGAAAGAAAATTCTCCTATGGGTTCTCTTTTGAGGCTACACCTTTAGACGTACACGCCACACCAATTCTTTTCGAATTACAACGTATTCTTTAGGAGATACAAGCTAATTTGTATGATGCGTTATTTCTTCTCGTAAATTGTTTCTAATACGTACGTATTTGACTTTATTCTGCAAAACTGTATTTCCTTATAATGTCATATTCTTACATATTCTTTTGAGAGAAAACTCTCCTGTGCCTTCTCTTTTGAGGCTACACACTTAGACCTACACGCAACACGAAAGCTTTTCGAGTTACAACGTGTTGTTTAGGAATAACAAGATAATTTCGCACGATGCTGGATTTCCTTAAAACGTTCTTTTTGAAAAATTTTGACGAAAGAAAATTCTCCTATGGGTTCTCTTTTGAGGCTACACGTTTAGACGTACATGCCCCACCAATTCTTTTCGAGTTACAACGTGTTGTTTAGGAGATACAAGCTAATTTTGTACGATGCGTTATTTCTTCTCGTAAAGTGTTTCCAATTCGTAAGTATTTGACTTTACTCTGCAAAACTGTATTTCCTTATAATGTGGTATTCTTACATATTCTTTTGAGAGAAAACTCTCCTGGGCCTTCTCTTTTGAGGCTACACACATAGACATACACGCAACAGGAAAGCTTTTCGACTTACAACGTGTTGTTTGGGAATAACAAGATAATTTCGCCCGATGCGGGATTTCCTTAAAACGTGATTTTCTGAAAAATTTTGACGAAAGAAAATTCTCCTATGGGTTCTCTTTTGAGGCTACATGTTTAGACGTACACGCCACACCAATTCTTTTCGAGATACAACGTGTTGTTTAGGAGATACAAGCTAATTTTGTATGATGCGTTATTTCTTCTCGTAAATTGTTTCCAATATGTACGTATTTGACTTTACTCTTCAAAACTGTATTTCCTTATAATGTGGTATTCTTACATATTCTTTCGAGAGAAAACTCTCCTGTACCTTCTCTTTTGAGGCTACACACTTAGACATACATGCAACACGAAAGCATTTCGAGTTACAACGTGTTGTTTAGGAATAACAAGATAATTTCGCACGATGCGGAATTTCCTTAAAACGTGATTTTCTGAAAAATTTTGAGGAAAGAAAATTCTCCGATGGGTTCTCATTTGAGGTTACACCTTTAGACGTACACGCAACACCAATTCTTTTCGAGTTACAACGTGTTGTTTAAGATATACAAGCTAATTTCGTAAGATGCGTTAGTTCTTCCTGTAAAGTGTTTCCAATCCGTACCTATTTGTCTTTATTATGCAACACTGTATTTCCTTATAATGTGGTATTCTTACATATTCTTTCGAGAGAAAACTCTCCTGTGCCTTCTTTTTTGAGGCTACACACTTAGACATACACGCAAAACGAAAGATTTTCGTGTTACCACGTGTTGTTTAGGAATAACAAGATAATTTTGCACGATGCGGGATTTCCTTAAAACGTGATTTTCTGAAAAATTTTGAGGAAAGAAAATTCTCCTATGGGTTCTCTTTTGAGGCTACACCTTCAGACGTACATGCCACACCAATTCTTTTCGAATTACAACGTGTTCTTTAGGAGATACAAGCTAATTTGTATGATGCGTTATTTCTTCTCGTAAATTGTTTCTAATACGTACGTATTTGACTTTACTCTGCAAAACTGTATTTCCTTATAATGTCATATTCTTACATATTCTTTCGAGAGAAAACTCTCCTGTGCCTTCTCTTTTGAGGCTACTCACTTAGACCTACACGCAACACGAAAGCTTTTCGAGTTACAACGTGTTGTTTAGGAATAACAAGATAATTTCGCACGATGCGAAATTTCCTTTAAACGTTCTTTTTGAAAAATTTTGACGAAAGAAAATTCTCCTATGGGTTCTCTTTTGAGGCTACATGTTTAGACGTACATGCCCCACCAATTCTTTTCGAGTTACAACGTGTTGTTTAGGAGATACAAGCTAATTTTGTACGATGCGTTATTTCTTCTCTTAAAGTGTTTCCAATTCGTACGTATTTGACTTTACTCTGCAAAACTGTATTTCCTTATAATGTGGTATTCTTACATATTCTTTTGAGAGAAAACTCTCCTGGGCCTTCTCTTTTGAGGCTACACACTTAGACATACACGCAACAGGAAAGCTTTGCGAGTTACAACGTGTTGTTTGGGAATAACAAGATAATTTCGCCCGATGCGGGATTTCTTTAAAACGTGATTTTCTGAAATATTTTGACGAAAGAAAATTCTCCTATGGGTTCTCTTTTGAGGCTACACGTTTAGACGTACATGCCACACCAATTCTTTTCGAGATACAACGTGTTGTTTAGGAGATACAAGCTAATTTTGTATGATGCGTTATTTCTTCTCGTAAATTGTTTCCAATACGTACGTATTTGACTTTACTCTTCAAAACTGTATTTCCTTATAATGTGGTATTCTTACATATTCTTTCGAGAGAAAACTCTCCTGTACCTTCTCTTTTGAGGCTACACACTTAGACATACACGCAACACGAAAGCATTTCGAGTTACAACGTGTTGTTTAGGAATAACAAGATAATTTCGCCCGATGCGGGATTTCCTTAAAACGTGATTTTCTGAAAAATTTTGAGGAAAGAAAATTCTCCGATGGGTTCTCGTTTGAAGTTACACCTTTAGACGTACACGCAACACCAATTCTTTTCGAGTTACAACGTGTTGTTTAAGATATACAAGCTAATTTCATAAGATGCGTTATTTCTTCCCGTAAAGTGTTTCCAATCCGTACATATTTGTCTTTATTCTGCAACACTGTATTTCCTTATAATGTGGTATTCTTACATATTCTTTCGAGAGAAAACTCTCCTGTGCCTTCTTTTTTGAGGCTACACACTTAGACATACACGCAAAACGAAAGATTTTCGTGTTACCACGTGTTGTTTAGGAATAACAAGATAATTTTGCACGATGCGGGATTTCCTTAAAACGTGATTTTCTGAAAAATTTTGAGGAAAGAAAATTCTCCTATGGGTTCTCTTTTGAGGTTCCACCTTTAGACGTACACGCCACACCAATTCTTTTCGAATTACAACGTATTCTTTAGGAGATACAAGCTAATTTGTATGATGCGTTATTTCTTCTCGTAAATTGTTTCTAATATGTACGTATTTGACTTTATTCTGCAAAACTGTATTTCCTTATAATGTCGTATTCTTACATATTCTTTCAAGAGAAAACTCTCCTGTGCCTTCTCTTTTGAGGCTACACACTTAGACCTACACGCAACACGAAAGCTTTTCGAGTTACAACGTGTTGTTTAGGAATAACAAGATAATTTCGCACGATGCGGGATTTCCTTGAAACGTTCTTTTTGAAAAATTTTGACGAAAGAAAATTCTCCTATGGGTTCTCTTTTGAGGCTACACGTTTAGACGTACATGCCCCACCAATTCTTTTCGAGTTACAGCGTGTTGTTTAGGAGATACAAGCTAATTTTGTACTATGTGTTATTTCTTCTCCTAAAGTGTTTCCAATTCGTACGTATTTGACTTTACTCTGCAAAACTGTATTTCCTTATAATGTGGTATTCTTACATATTCTTTTGAGAGAAAACTCTCCTGGGCCTTCTCTTTTGAGGCTACACACTTAGACATACACGCAACAGGAAAGCTTTTCGAGTTACAACGTGTTGTTTGGGAATAACAAGATAATTTCGCCCGATGCGGGATTTCCTTAAAACGTGATTTTCTGAAAAATTTTGACGAAAGAAAATTCTCCTATGGGTTCTCTTTTGAGGCTACACGTTTAGACGTACACGCCACACCAATTCTTTTCGAGATACAACGTGTTGTTTAGGAGATACAAGCTAATTTTGTATGATGCGTTATTTCTTCTCGTAAAGTGTTTCCAATAGGTACTTATTTGACTTTACTCTTCAAAACTGTATTTCCTTATAATGTGGTATTCTTACATATTCTTTCGAGAGAAAACTCTCCTGTACCTTCTCTTTTGAGGCTACACACTTAGACATACACGCAACACGAAAGCATTTCGAGTTACAACGTGTTGTTTAGGAATAACAAGATAATTTCGCACGATGCGGGATTTCCTTAAAACGTGATTTTCTGAAAAATTTTGAGGAAAGAAAATTCTCCGATGGGTTCTCGTTTGAGGTTACACCTTTAGACGTACACGCAACACCAATTCTTTTCGAGTTACAACGTGTTGTTTAAGATATACAAGCTAATTTCGTAAGATGCGTTATTTCTTCCCGTAAAGTGTTTCCAATCCGTATGTATTTGTCTTTATTCTGCAACACTGTATTTCCTTATAATGTGGTATTCTTACATATTCTTTCGAGAGAAAACTCTCCTGTGCCTTCTTTTTTGAGGCTACACACTTAGACATACACGCAAAACAAAAGATTTTCGAGTTATAACGTGTTGTTTAGGAATAACAAGATAATTTTGCACGATGCGGGATTTCCTTAAAACGTGATTTTCTGAAAAATTTTGAGGAAAGAAAATTCTCCTATGGGTTCTCTTTTGAGGCTACACCTTTAGACGTACACGCCACACCAATTCTTTTCGAATTACAACGTGTTCTTTAGGAGATACAAGCTAATTTGTATGATGCGTTATTTCTTCTCGTAAATTGTTTCTAATACGTACGTATTTGACTTTACTCTTCAAAACTGTATTTCCTTATAATGTGGTATTCTTACATATTCTTTTGAGAGAAAACTCTCCTGTACCTTCTCTTTTGAGGCTACACACTTAGACATACACGCAACACGAATGCATTTCGCGTTACAACGTGTTGTTTAGTAATAACAAGATAATTTCACACGATGCGGGATTTCCTTAAAACGTGATTTTCTGAAAAATTTTGAGGAAAGAAAATTCTCCGATGGGTTCTCGTTTGAGGTTACACCTTTAGACGTACACGCAACACCAATTCTTTCGAGTTACAACGTGTTGTTTAAGATATACAAGCTAATTTCGTAACATGCGTTATTTCTTCCCGTAAAGTGTTTCCAATCCGTATGTATTTGTCTTTATTCTGCAACACTGTATTTGCTTATAATGTGGTATTCTTACATATTCTTTCGAGAGAAAACTCTCCTGTGCCTTCTTTTTTGAGGCTACACACTTAGACATACACGCAAAACGAAAGATTTTCGAGTTACCACGTGTTGTGTAGGAATAACAAGATAATTTTGCACGATGCGGGATTTCTTTAAAACGTGATTTTCTGAAAAATTTTGAGTAAAGAAAATTCTCCTATGGGTTCTCTTTTGAGGCTACACGTTTAGACTTACAAGCCACACCAATTCTTTTCGAGTTACAACGTGTTCTTTAGGAGATACAAGCTAATTTTGTACGATGCTTTATTTCATCTCTTAAAGTTTATGGGTTTCCAATACATACATATTTGTCTTTATCTGCAACACTGTATTTCCTTATAACGTGGTATTCTTACAAATTCTATTGAGAAAAAACTCTCCTGTGCGTTCTCTTTTGAGGCTACACCCTTAGACATACATGCCACACAAAATCTTTTCGAGTTACAACGTGTTGTTTAGGAGATACAAGCTAATTTTGTACGATGCGTTATTTCTTCTCGTAAGGTGTTTCCAATACGTAGGTATTTGACTTTACTCTGCAAAACTGTATTTCCTTATAATGTGGTATTCTTACATATTCTTTTGAGAGAAAACTCTCCTGGGCCTTCCCTTTTGAGGCTACACACTTAGACATACACGCAACACGAATGCTTTTCGAGTTACAACGTGTTGTTTAGGAATAACAAGATAATTTCGCCCGATGCGGGATTTCCTTAAAATGTGATTTTCTGAAAATTTTGACAAACGAAAATTCAACTATGGGTTCTCTTTTGAGGCTACACCTGTAGACGTAAACGCAACACCAATTCTTTTCGAGTTACAACATGTTGTTTAGGAATAACAAGATAATTTTGCGCGATGCGGGATTTCCTTAAAACGTGATTTTCTGAAAAAAATTGACGAAAGAAAATTCTCCTATGGGTTCTCTTTTGAGGCTACACGTTTAGGCGTACACACCACATCAATTCTTTTCGAATTACAACGTGCTGTTTAGGAGATACAAGCTAATTTTGTATGATGTGTTATTTCTTCTCGTAAATTGATTCCAGTACATACGTATTTGACTTTATTCTGCAAAACTGTATTTCCTTATAATGTGTTATTCTTACATATTCTTTCGAGAGAAAACTCTCCTGTGCCTTCTCTTTTGAGGCTACACACTTAGACATACATGCAACACGAAAGCATTTCGAGTTACAACGTGTAGTTTCGGAATAACAAGATAATTTCGCACGATGCGGGATTTCCTTATAATGTGAATTTCTGAAAAATTTTTACGAAGGAAAATTCTCCTATGGGTTCTCTTTTGAGGCTACACGTTTAGACGTACATGCCACACCAAATCTTTTCGAGTTACAACGTGTTGTTTAGGAGATACAACCTAATTTTGTACGATGCGTTATTTCTTCTCGTAAAGTGTTTCCAATACGTACGTATTTGTCTTTACTCTGCAACACTGTATTTCCTTATAATGTGGTATACTTACATATTCTTTCGAGAGAAAACTCTCCTGTGCCTTCTCTTTTGAGGCTACACACTTAGACATACACGTAACACGAAAGCTTTTCGAGTTACAACGTGTTGTGTAGGAAAAACAAGATAGTTTCGCACGATGCGGGTTTTCCTTAAAACGTGTTTTTCTGAAAAATTTTGACGAAAGAAAATTCTCCTATGGGTTCTCTTTTGAGGCTACACATTTAGACGTACACGCCACACCAATTCTTTTCGAGTTACAACGTGTTCTTTAGGAGATACAAGCTAATATTTTTATGATGCGTTATTTCTTCTCGTAAAGTGTTTCCAATACGTACTTATTTGTCTTTACTCTGCAAAACTGTATTTCCTTATAATGTGGTATTCTTACATATTCTTTCGAGAGAAAACTCTCCTGTGCTTTTTCTTTTGAGGTTACACACTTAGACCTACACGCAACATGAAAGCTTTTCGAGTTACAACGTGTTGTTTAGGAATAACAAGATAATTTCGCAAGATGCGGGATTACCTTAAAACGTGATTTTCTGAAAAATTTTGACGAAAGAAAATTCTCGTATGGGTTCTCTTTTGAGGCTACACCTTTAGACGTACATGCCACAACAATTCTTTTCGAGTTACAACGTGTTGTTTAGGAGATACAAGCTAAGTTTGTACAATGCGTTATTTCTCCTAGTAAAGTCTTTCCAGTACGTACGTATTTGTCTTTACTCTGCAAAACTGTATTTCCTTATAATGTGGTATTCTTACATATTCTTTTGAGAGAAAACTCTCCTGTGCCTTCTCTTTTGAGGCTACACACTTAGACCTACACGCAACACGAAAGCTTTTCGAGTTACAACGTGTTGTTTAGGAATAACAAGATAATTTCGCCCGATGCGGGATTTCCTTAAAACGTGATTTTCTGAAAAATTTTGACGAAAGAAAATTCTCCTATGGGTTCTCTTTTGAGGCTACACGTTTAGACGTACACGCCACACCAATTCTTTTCGAGTTACAACGTGTTCTTTAGGAGATACAAGCTAATTTTGTATGATGCGTTATTTCTTCTCGTAAATTGTTTCCAATACGTACGTATTTGACTTTACTCTGCAAAACTGTATTTCCTTATAATGTGGTATTCTTACATATTCGTTCGAGAGAAAACTCTCCTGTGCTTTCTCTTTTGAGGCTACACACTTAGACATACACGCAACACGAAAGCTTTTCGAGTTAAAACGTGTTGTTTAGGAATAACAAGATAATTTTGCACGATGCGGATTTCCATAATACGTGATTTTCTGAAAAATTTTGAGGAAAGAACATTCTCCTATGGGTTCTCTTTTGAGGCTACACCTTTAGACGTACACGCCACACCAATTATTTTCAAGTTACAACGTGTTCTTTAGGAGATACAAGCTAATTTGTATGATGCGTTATTTCTTCTCGTAAATTGTTTCCAATAAGTACGTATTTGACTTTACTCTGCAAAACTGTATTTCCTTATATTGTCGTATTGTTACATATTCTTTCGAGAGAAAACTCTCCTGTGCCTTCTCTTTTGAGGCTACTCACTTAGACCTACATGCAACACGAAAGCTTTTCGAGTTACAACGTGTTGTTTAGGAATAACAAGATAATTTCGCCCGATGCGGGATTTCCTTAAAACGTGATTTTCTGAAAAATTTTGAAGAAAGAAAATTCTCGTATGCGTTCTCTTTTGAGGCTACACCTTTAGATGTACACGCCACACCAATTATTTTTGAGTTACAACGTGTTGTTTAGGAGATACAAGCTAATTTGTTACGATCCGTTATTTCTTCTCGTAAAGTGTTTCCAATATGTACGTATTTGTCTTTACTCTGAAACACTGTATTTCCTTATAACATGGTTTTCCTATATATTCTTTCGAGAGAAAACCCTGCTGTGCCTTCTCTTTTGAGGCTACACACTTAGACATACACGCAACACGAATGCTTTTCGAGTTACAACGTGTTGTTTAGGAATAACAAGATAATTTCGACCGATGCGGGATTTCCTTAAAACGTGATTTTCTGAAAAATTTTGACGAAAGAAAATTCTCCTATGGGTTCTCTTTTGAGGCTACACGTTTAGACGTACACGCCACACCAATTCTTTTTGAGTTACAACGTGTTGTTTACGAGATACAAGCTAATTTTGTACGATGCGTTATTTCTTATCATAAAGTGTTTCCAATATGTACGTATTGGTCTTTACTCTGCAACACTATATTTCCTTATAATGTGGTATTCTTACATATTCTTTCGAGAGAAAACTCTCCTGTGCCTTCTTTTTTGAGGCTACACACTTAGACATACACGTAACACGAAAGCTTTTCGAGTTACAACGTGTTGTTTAGGAATAACAAGATAATTTTGCGCGATGCGGGATTTCCTTAAAACGTGATTTTCTGAAAAAATTTGACGAAAGAAAATTCTGCTATGGGTTCTCTTTTGAGGCTACACGTTTAGGTGTACACACCACACCAATTCTTTTCGAGATACAACGTGTTGTTTAGGAGATACAAGCTAATTTTGTATGATGTGTTATTTCTTCTCGTAAATTGTTTCCAGTACGTACGTATTTGACTTTATTCTGCAAAACTGTATTTCCTTATAATGTGTTATTCTTACATATTCTTTTGAGAGAAAACTCTCCTGTGCCTTCTCTTTTGAGGCTACACACTTAGACATACACGCAACACGAAAGCATTTCGAGTTACAACGTGTTGTTTCGGAATAACAAGATAATTTCGCACGATGCGGGATTTCCTTATAATGTGATTTTCTGAAAAATTTTTATGAAGGAAAATTCTCCTATGGGTTCTCTTTTGAGGCTACACGTTTAGACGTACATGCCACACCAATTCTTTTCGAGTTACAACGTGTTGTTTAGGAGATACAACCTAATTTTGTACGATGCGTTATTTCTTCTCGTAAAGTGTTTCCAATACGTACGTATTTGTCTTTACTCTGCAACACTGTATTTCCTTATAATGTGGTATACTTTCATATTCCTTCTAGGGAAAACTCTCCTGTGCCTTCTCTTTTGAGGCTACACACTTAGACATACACGTAACACGAAAGCTTTTCGAGTTACAACGTGTTGTGTAGGAAAAACAAGATAGTTTCGCACGATGCGGGTTTTCCTTAAAACGTGATTTTCTGAAAAATTTTGACGAAAGAAAATTCTCCTATGGGTTCTCTTTTGAGACTACACCTTTAGACGTACACGCCACACCAAATCGTTTCGAGTTACCACGTGATGTTTAGGAGAAACAAGCTAAAATTTTTCAGAAAATCACGTCTTAAGGAAATCCCGCATCGTGCGAAATTATCTTGTTATTCCCAAACAACACGTTGTAACTCGAAAAGCTTTCATGTTGCGTGTATGTCTAAGTGTGTAGCCTCAAAAGAGAAGGCACGGGAGAGTTTTCTCTCGAAACAATATGTAAGAATACCACGATATAAGGAAATACAGTTTTGCAGAATAAAGTCAAATACGTACGTATTGGAAACAATTTACGAGAAGAAATAACGCATCGTACAAAATTAGCTTGTATCTCCTAAAGAACACGTTGTAACTCGAAACGAATTGATGTGGCGTTTACGTCTAAACGTGTAGCCTCAAAAGAGAACCCATAGGAGAATTTTCTTTCCTCAAAATTTTTCAAAAAATCACGTTTTAAGGAAATCCCGCATCGTGCAAAATTATCTTCTTATTCCTAAACCAGACGTTGTAACTCGAAAAGCTTTCGTGTTGCGTGTATGTCTAAGTGTGTAGCCTCAAAATAGAAGGCACAGGAGAGTTTTCTCTCGAAAGAATATGTGAGAATACCACATTATAAGGAAATACAGTGTTGCAGAGTAAAGACAAATACATATATATTGGAAACACTTAAGGAGAAGAAATAACGCATCGTACCAAATTAGCTTGTATCTCCTAAACAACACGTTGTAACTCGAAAAGAATTGGTGTGGCGTGTACGTCTAAAAGTGTCGCCTCAAAAGAGAACCCATAGGAGAATTTTCTTTCGTCAAAATTTTTCAGAAAATCACGTTTTAAGGAAATCCCGCATCGTGCGAAATTATCTTGTTATTCCTAAACAACACGTTGTAACTCGAAAAGCTTTCGTGTTGCGTGTAGGTGTAAGTGTGTAGCCTCAAAAGAGAAGGCACAGGAGAGTTTTCTCTCGAAAGATATGTAAGAATACCACATTATAAGGAAATACAGTTTTGCAGAGTAAAGTCAAATAAGTACTTATTGGAAACAATTTACGAGAAGAAATAACGCATCGTAAAAAATTAGCTTGTATCTCCTAAACAACACGTTGTAACTCGAAAATAATTGGTGTGGCGTGTACGTCTAAATGTGTAGCCTCAAAAGAGAACCCATAGGAGAATTTTCTTTCGTCAAAATTTTTCAGAAAATCACGTTTTATGGAAATCCCGCATCGGGCGAAATTATCTTGTTATTCCTAAACAACACGTTGTAACTCGAAAAGCTTTCGTGTTGCGTGTATGTCTAAGTGTGTAGCCTCAAAAGAGAAGGCACAGGAGAGTTTTCTCTCGAAAGAATATGTAAGTATACCACATTATAAGGAAATACATTGTTGCAGAGTAAAGACAAAAGGTACGTATTGGAAACAATTTACGAGACGAAATAACGCATCGTACAAAATTAGCTTGTATCTCCTAAACAACACGTTATAACTCGAAAAGCTTTCGTGTTGCGTGTAGGTCTAAGTGTGTAGCCTCAAAAGAGAAGACACAGGAGAGGTTTCTCTCGAAAGAATATGTAAGAATACCACATTATAAGGAAATACAGTTTTGCAGAGTAAAGTCAAATACGTATATATTAGAAACAATTTACGAGAAGAAATAACGCATCATACAAAATTAGCTTGTATCTCCGAAAGAACACGTTGTAACTCGAAAAGATTTGGTGTGGCGTGTACGTCTAAACGTGTAGCCTCAAAATAGAACCCATAGGAGAATTTTCTTTCGTCAAAATTTTTCAGAAAATCACGTTTTAAGGAAATCCCGCATCGTGCAATATTATCTTGTTATTCCTAAACAACACTTTGTAACTCGAAAAGCTTTCGTGTTGCGTGTATGTCTAAGTGTGTAGCCTCAAAAGAGAAGGCCCAGGAGAGTTTTCTCTCGAAAGAATATGTAGGATTACCATGTTATAAGGAAACACAGTGTTGCAGAGTAAAGACAAATACGTACGCATTGGAAACACTTTACGAGAAGAAATAACGCATCGTACAAAATTAGCTTGTATCTCCTAAACAACACGTTGTAACTCGAAAAGATTTGGTGTGGCATGTACGTCTAAATTTGTAGCCTCAAAAGAGAACCCATAGGAGAATTTTCTTTCGTCAAAATTTTTCAGAAAATCATGTTTTAAGGAAATCCCGCATCGTGCGAAATTATCTTGTTATTCCTAAACAACACGTTGTAACTCGAAATGCTTTCGTGTTGCGTGTATGTCTATGTGTGTAGCCTCAAAAGAGAAGGCACAGGAGAGTTTTCTCCCGAAGGAATATGTAAGAATACCACATTATAAGGAAATACAGTTTTGCAGAGTAAAGTCAAATACGTACCTATTGGAAACACTTTACGAGAAGAAATAACGCATCATACAAAATTAGCTTGTATCTCCTAAAGAACACGTTGTAACACGAAAAGAATTGGTGTGGCGTGTATGTCTACACGTGTAGCCTGAAAAGAGAACCCATAGGAGAATTTTCTTTCGTCAAAATTTTTCAGAAAATCACGTTTTAAGGAAATCCCACATCGTGCGAAATTATCTTGTTATTCCCAAACAACACTTTGTAACTCGAAAAGCTTTCCTGTTGCGTATATGTCTAAGTGTGTACCCTCAAAAGAGAAGGCACAGGAGAGTTTTCTCTCGAAAGAATATGTAAGAATACCACATTATAAGGAAATACAGTTTTGCAGAATAAAGACAAATACGTACGTATTGGAAACAGTTTACGAGAAGAAATAACGCATCGTACAAAATTAGCTTGTATCTCCTAAACAGCACGTTGTAACTCGAAAAAAAATGGTGTGGCGTGTACGTCGAAAGGTGTAGCCTCAAAAGAGAACCCATAGGAGAATTTTCTTTCGTCAAAATTTTTCAAAAATCACGTTTTAAGGAAATCCCGCATCGTGCGAAAGTATCTTGTTTTTCCTACACTACACGTTGTAACTCGAAAAGCTTTCGTGTTGCGTATATGTCAAAGTGTGTAGCCTCAAAAGAGAAGGCACAGGAGAATTTTCTCTCGAAAGAATATGTAAGTATACCACATTATAAGGAAATACAGTGTTGCAGAGTAAAGACAAAATGTACGTATGGGAAACACTTTACGAGAAGAAATAACGCATCGTACAAAATTAGCTTGTATCTCCTAAACAACACGTTGTAACTCGAAAAGCTTTAGTGTTGCGTGTAGGTCTAAGTGTGTAGCCTCAAAAGAGAAGGCACAGGAGAGTTTTCTCTCGAAAGAATATTTAAGAATACCACATTATAAGGAAATACAGTTTTGCAGAGTAAAGTCAAATACGTACGTATTGGAAACAATTTACGAGAAGAAATAACGCAACTTACAAAATTAGCTTGTATCTCCTAAAGAACACGTTGTAACTCGAAAAGATTTGGTGTGGCGTGCACGTCTAAACGTGTAGCCTCAAAATAGAACCCATAGGAGAATTTTCTTTCGTCAAAATTTTTCAGAAAATCACGTTTTAAGGAAATCCCGCATCGTGCAATATTATCTTGGTATTCCTAAACAACACGTTGTAACTGGAAAAGCTTTCGTGTTGCGTGTATGTCTAAGTGTGTAGCCTCAAAAAAGAAGGCACAGGAGAGTTTTCTCTCGAAAAAATACGTAGGAATACCACGTTATAAGGAAATACAGTGTTGCAGAGTAAAGACAAATACGTACGTATTGGAAACACTTTACGAGAAGAAATAACGCATCGTACAAAATTAGCTTGTATCTCCTAAACAACGTTGTAACTCGAAACGATTTGGTGTGGCGTGTACGTCTAAACGTGTAGCCTCAAAAGAGCACCCATAGGAGAATTTGCTTTCCTCAAAATTTTTCAGAAAATCAGGTTTTATCGAAATCCCGCATTGGGCGAAATTATCTTGTTTTTCCTACACAACACGTTGTAACTCGAAAAGCTTTGTGTTGCGTGTACGTCTAAGTGTGTAGCCTCAAAAGAGAAGGCCCAGGAGAGTTTTCTCTCAAAAGAATATGTACGAATACCACATTATAAGGAAATACAGTTTTGCAGAGTAAAGTCAAATACGTACATATTGGAAACACTTTACAAGAAGAAATAAGGCATCACACAAAATTAGCTTGTATCTCCTAAACAACACGTTGTAACTCGAAAAAAATTGGTGTGGCGTGTACGTCTAAAGGTGTAGCCTCAAAAGAGAACCAATAGGAGAATTTTCTTTCATCAAAATTTTTCAGAAAATCACGTTTTAAGGAAATCCTGCAACGGGCGTAATTATCTTGTTATTCCCAAACAACACGTTGTAACTCGAAAAGCTTTCCTGTTGCGTGTATGTCTAAGTGTGTAGCCTCAAAAGAGAAGGCACAGGAGAGTTTTCTCTCGAAAGAATATGTAAGAATACCACATGATAAGGAAATACAGTTTTGCAGAGTAAAGACAAATACGTATGTATTGGAAACACTTTATGAGAAGAAATAATGCATCGTACAAAATTAGCTTGTATCTCCTAAACAACACGTTGTAACTCGAAAAGAATTGGTGCGGCGTGTACGTCTAAACGTGTAGCCTGAAAAGAGAACCCATAGGAGCATTTTCTTTCGTCAAAATTTTTCAGTAAATCACGTTTTAAGGAAATCCCGAATCGGCCGAAATTATCTTGTTATTCCTAAACAACACGTTGTAACTCGAAAAACTTTCGTGTTGCGTTTATTTCTAAGTGTGTAGCCTCAAAAGAGAAGGCACAGGAGAGTTTTCTATCGAAAGAATATGTAGGAATACCAAGTTATAAGGAAATACAGTGTTGCAGAGTAAAGACAAATACGTACTTATTGGAAACACTTTACCAGAAGAAATAACGCATCGGACAAAATTAGCTTGTATCTCCTAAACAACACATTGTAACTCGAAACGATTAGGTGTGGCGTGTACGTCTAAAGGTACCGCCTCAAAAGAGAACCTATAGGAGAATTTTCTTTCGTCAAAATTTTTCAGAAAATCACGTTTTAAGGAAATCCCGCATCGTGCGAAATTATCTTGTTATTCCTAAACAACACGTTGTAACTCGAAAAGCTTTCGTTTTGCATGTAGGTCTAAGTGTGTAGCCTCAAAAGAGAAGGCACAGGAGAGTTTTCTCTCGAAAGAATATGTAAGAATACCACATTATAAGAAAATACAGTTTTGCAGAGTAAAGACAAATACGAACATATTGGAAACACTTTACGAGAAGAAATAACGCATTGTACAAAATTAGCTTGTATCTCCTAAACAACACGTTGTAACTCTAAAAGAATTGGTGTGGCCTGTATGTCTAAACGTGTAGCCTCAAAAGAGAACCCATAGGAGAATTTTCTTTCGTCAAAATCTTTCAGAAAATCATGTTTTAAGGAAATCCCGCATCGTGCGAAATTATCTTTTTTTTTTCCTACACAACACGTTGTAACTCGAAAAGCTTTCGTGTTGCGTGTAGGTCTAAGTGTGTAGCATCAAAAGAGAAGGCACAGGAGAGTTTTCTCTCGAAAGAATATGTAAGAATACCACATTATAAGGAAATACAGTGTTGCAGAGTAAAGAAAAATACGTACGTATTGAAAAACACTTTACTAGAAGAAATAACGCATCTTACAAAATTAGTTTTATCTCCTAAACAACACGTTGTAAGTCGAAAAGAATTGGTGTGGCGTGTAACTCTAAAGGTGTAGCCTCAAAATAGAACCCATAGGAGAATTTTCTTTCGCCAGAATTTTTCAGAAAATCACGTTTTAAGGAAATCCTGCATCGGGCGAAATTATCTTGTTATTCCTAAACAACACGTTGTAACTCGAAAAGCTTTCGTGTTGCGTGTATTTCTAAGTGTGTAGCCTCAAAAGAGAAGGCACAGGAGAGTTTTCTCTCGAAAGAATATGTAGGAATACCACGTTATAAGGAAATACATTGTTGCAGAGTAAAGACAAATACGTACTTATTGGAAACACTTTACGAGAAGAAATAACGCATCGTACAAAATTAGCTTGTATCTCCTAAACAACACGTTGTAACTCGAAATGATTTGGTGTGGCATGTACGTGTAAAGGTGTCGCCTCAAAAGAGAACCCATAGGAGAATTTTCTTTCGTCAAAATTTTTCAAAAATAACGTTTTAAGGAAATCCCGCATTGTGCGAAATTATCTTGTTATTCCTAAACTACACGTTGTAACTCGAAAAGCTTTCGTGTTGTGTGTATGCCTAAGTGTGTAGCCTCAAAAAAGAAGGCACAGGAGAGTTTTCTCTTGAAAGAATATGTAAGAATACTACATTATAAGGAAATACAGTGTTGCAGAGTAAAGACAAATACGTACATATTGGAAACACTTTACGAGTGAAATAACGCATCTTACCAAATTAGCTTGTATCTCCTAAACAACACGTTGTAACTCGAAAATAATTGGTGTGGCGTGTACGTCTAAACGGGTAGCCTCAAAAGAGAACCCACAGGAGAATTTTCTTTCGTCAAAATTTTTCAGAAATCACGTTTTAAGGAAATCCCGCATCGTGCGAAATTATCTTGTTATTCCCAAACAACACGTAGTAACTCGAAAGGCTTTCGTGTTGCGTGTATGTCTAAGTGTGTAGCCTCAAAAGAGAAGGCACAGGAGAGTTTTCTCTCGAAAGAATATGTAGGAATACCACGTTATAAGGAAATACAGTGTTGCAGAATAAAGACAAATACGTATGTATTGGAAACACTTTAGGAGAAGAAATAACGCATCGTACAAAATTAGCTTGTATCTCCTGAACAACACGTTGTAACTCGAAATGATTTGGTGTGGCATGTACGTCTAAGGTGTAGCCTCACAAGAGAACCCATAGGAGAATTTTCTTTCGTCAAAATTTTTCAGAAAATCACATTTAAAGGAAATCCCGCATCGGGCGAAATTATCTTGTTTTTCCTAAACAACACGTTGTAACTCGAAAAGCTTTCGTGTAGCGTGTATGTCTAAGTGTGTAGCCTCAAAAGAGAAGGCACAGGAGAGTTTTCTCTCAAAAGAATATGTAGGAATACCACGTTACAAGGAAATACAGTGTTTCAGAATAAAGACAAATACGTACGTATTGGAAACACTTTACGAGAAGAAATAACGCATCGTACAAAATTAGCTTGTATCTCCTAAACAACACGTTGTAACTCGAAACGATTTGGTGTGGCGTGTACGTCTAAAGGTGTCGCCTCAAAAGAGAACCCATAGGATAATTTTCTTTTGTCAAAATTTTTCAAAAATAACGTTTTAAGGAAATCCCGCATCGGGCGAAATTATCTTGTTATTCCTAAACAACATGTTGTAACTCGAAAAGCTTTCGTGTTGCGTGTATGTCTAAGTGTGTAGCCTCAAAAGAGAAGGCACAGGAGAGTTTTCTTTGGAAAGAATATGTAGGAATACCAAGTTATAAGAAATACAGTGTTGCAGAGTAAACACAAATATGTATGTATTGGAAACACTTTATGAGAAGAAATAACGCATCGTACAAAATTAGCTTGTATCTCCTAAACAACACGTTGTAACTCGAAAAGAATTGGTGTGGCGTGTACATCTAAACGTGTAGCCTCAAAAGAGAACCCATAGGAGAATTTTCTTTCGTCAAAATTTTTCAGAAAATCATGTTTTAAGGAAATCCCGCATCGTGCGAAATTATCTTGTTATTCCTAAACAACACGTTGTAACTCGAAATGCTTTCGTGTTGCGTGTATGTCTAAGTGTGTAGCCTCAAAAGAGAAGGCACAGGAGAGTTTTCTCCCGAAGGAATATGTAAGAATACCACATTATAAGGAAATACAGTTTTGCAGAGTAAAGTCAAATACGTACCTATTGGAAACACTTTACGAGAAGAAATAACGCATCATACAAAATTAGCTTGTATCTCCTAAAGAACACGTTGTAACACGAAAAGAATTGGTGTGGCGTGTATGTCTACACGTGTAGCCTGAAAAGAGAACCCATAGGAGAATTTTCTTTCGTCAAAATTTTTCAGAAAATCACGTTTTAAGGAAATCCCACATCGTGCGAAATTATCTTGTTATTCCCAAACAACACTTTGTAACTCGAAAAGCTTTCCTGTTGCGTATATGTCTAAGTGTGTACCCTCAAAAGAGAAGGCACAGGAGAGTTTTCTCTCGAAAGAATATGTAAGAATACCACATTATAAGGAAATACAGTTTTGCAGAATAAAGACAAATACGTACGTATTGGAAACAGTTTACGAGAAGAAATAACGCATCGTACAAAATTAGCTTGTATCTCCTAAACAGCACGTTGTAACTCGAAAAAAAATGGTGTGGCGTGTACGTCGAAAGGTGTAGCCTCAAAAGAGAACCCATAGGAGAATTTTCTTTCGTCAAAATTTTTCAAAAATCACGTTTTAAGGAAATCCCGCATCGTGCGAAATTATCTTGTTATTCCTAAACTACACGTTGTAACTCGAAAAGCTTTCGTGTTGTGTGTATGCCTAAGTGTGTAGCCTCAAAAAAGAAGGCACAGGAGAGTTTTCTCTTGAAAGAATATGTAAGAATACTACATTATAAGGAAATACAGTGTTGCAGAGTAAAGACAAATACGTACATATTGGAAACACTTTACGAGTGAAATAACGCATCTTACCAAATTAGCTTGTATCTCCTAAACAACACGTTGTAACTCGAAAATAATTGGTGTGGCGTGTACGTCTAAACGGGTAGCCTCAAAAGAGAACCCATAGGAGAATTTTCTTTCGTCAAAATTTTTCAGAAATCACGTTTTAAGGAAATCCCGCATCGTGCGAAATTATCTTGTTATTCCCAAACAACACGTAGTAACTCGAAAGGCTTTCGTGTTGCGTGTATGTCTAAGTGTGTAGCCTCAAAAGAGAAGGCACAGGAGAGTTTTCTCTCGAAAGAATATGTAGGAATACCACGTTATAAGGAAATACAGTGTTGCAGAATAAAGACAAATACGTATGTATTGGAAACACTTTAGGAGAAGAAATAACGCATCGTACAAAATTAGCTTGTATCTCCTGAACAACACGTTGTAACTCGAAATGATTTGGTGTGGCATGTACGTCTAAGGTGTAGCCTCACAAGAGAACCCATAGGAGAATTTTCTTTCGTCAAAATTTTTCAGAAAATCACGTTTAAAGGAAATCCCGCATCGGGCGAAATTATCTTGTTTTTCCTAAACAACACGTTGTAACTCGAAAAGCTTTCGTGTAGCGTGTATGTCTAAGTGTGTAGCCTCAAAAGAGAAGGCACAGGAGAGTTTTCTCTCGAAAGAATATGTAGGAATACCACGTTACAAGGAAATACAGTGTTTCAGAATAAAGACAAATACGTACGTATTGGAAACACTTTACGAGAAGAAATAACGCATCGTACAAAATTAGCTTGTATCTCCTAAACAACACGTTGTAACTCGAAACGATTTGGTGTGGCGTGTACGTCTAAAGGTGTCGCCTCAAAAGAGAACCCATAGGATAATTTTCTTTTGTCAAAATTTTTCAAAAATAACGTTTTAAGGAAATCCCGCATCGGGCGAAATTATCTTGTTATTCCTAAACAACATGTTGTAACTCGAAAAGCTTTCGTGTTGCGTGTATGTCTAAGTGTGTAGCCTCAAAAGAGAAGGCACAGGAGAGTTTTCTTTGGAAAGAATATGTAGGAATACCAAGTTATAAGAAATACAGTGTTGCAGAGTAAACACAAATATGTATGTATTGGAAACACTTTATGAGAAGAAATAACGCATCGTACAAATTAGCTTGTATCTCCTAAACAACACGTTGTAACTCGAAAAGAATTGGTGTGGCGTGTACATCTAAACGTGTAGCCTCAAAAGAGAACCCATAGGAGAATTTTCTTTCATCAAAATTTTTCAGAAAATCACGTTTTAAGGAAATCCCGCATCGGGAGAAATTATCTTGTTATTCCTAAACAACATGTTTTAACTCGAAAAGCTTTCGTGTTGCGTGTATGTCTAAGTGTGTAGCCTCAAAAGAGAAGGCACAGGAGAGTTTTCTCTCGAAAGAATATGAAAGAATACCACATTATAAGGAAATACAGTTTTGCAGAGTAAAGTCAAATACGTACCTATTGGAAACACTTTACGAGAAGAAATAACGCATCATACAAAATTAGCTTGTATCTCCTAAAGAACACGTTGTAACACGAAAAGAATTGGTGTGGCGTGTATGTCTACACGTGTAGCCTGAAAAGAGAACCCATAGGAGAATTTTCTTTCGTCAAAATTTTTCAGAAAATCACGTTTTAAGGAAATCCCACATCGTGCGAAATTATCTTGTTATTCCCAAACAACACTTTGTAACTCGAAAAGCTTTCCTGTTGCGTATATGTCTAAGTGTGTACCCTCAAAAAAGAAGGCACAGGAGAGTTTTCTCTCGAAAGAATATGTAAGAATACCACATTATAAGGAAATACAGTTTTGCAGAGTAAAGACAAATACGTACGTATTGGAAACAGTTTACGAGAAGAAATAACGCATCGTACAAAATTAGCTTGTATCTCCTAAACAGCACGTTGTAACTCGAAAAAAAAATGGTGTGGCGTGTACGTCGAAAGGTGTAGCCTCAAAAGAGAACCCATAGGAGAATTTTCTTTCGTCAAAATTTTTCAAAAATCACGTTTTAAGGAAATCCCGCATCGTGCGCAAGTATCTTGTTTTTCCTACACAACACATTGTAACTTGAAAAGCTTTTGTGTTGCGTGTATGTCTAAGTGTGTAGCCTCAAAAGAGAAGGCACAGGAGAGTTTTCTCTCGAAAGAATATGTAAGAATACCACATTATAAGGAAATACAGTTTTGCAGAGTAAAGTCAAATAAGTACGTATTGGAAACACTTTACGAGAAGAAATAACGCATCGTACAAAATTAGCTTTTATCTCCTAAACAACACGTTGTAACTCAGAAAGAATTGGTGTGGCCTGTACGTCTAAACGTGTAGCCTCAAAAGAGAACCCATAGGAGAATTTTCTTTCGTCAAAATTTTTCAGAAAATCACGTTTTAAGGAAATCCCGCATCCTGCGAAATTATTTTGTTATTCCCAAACAACACGTTGTAACTCGAAAAGCTTTCGTGTTGCGTGTATTTCTAAGTGTGTATCCTCAAAAGAGAAGGCACAGGAGAGTTTTCTCTCGAAAGAATATGTAAGAATACCACATTATAAGGAAATACAGTTTTGCACAGTAAAGACAAATACGTGCTTATTGGAAACACTTTAGGAGAAGAAATAACGCATCGTACAAAATTAGCTTGTATCTCCTAAACAACACGTTGTAACTTGAAAAAAATTGGTGTGGCGTGTACCTCTAAACGTGTAGCCTCAAAAGAGAACCCATAGAAGAATTTTCTTCCGTCAAAATTTTTCAGAAAATCACGTTTTAAGGACATCCCTCATCGTGCAAAATTATCTTGTTATTCCTAAACAACACGTTTTAACTCGAAAAGCTTTCCTGTTGCGTGTATGTCTAAGTGTGTAGCCTCAAAAGAGAAGGCACAGGAGAGTTTTCTCTCGAAAGAATATGTAAGGATACCACATTATAAGGAAATGCAGTTTTGCAGAGTAAAGACAAATAAGTACGTATTGGAAACACTTTACGAGAAGAAATAACGCATCATACAAAATTAGCTTGTATCTCCTAAACAACACGTTGTAACTCAAAAAGAATTGGTGTGGCATGTACGTCTAAAGGTATAGCCTCAAAAGAGAACCCATAGGAGAATTTTCTTTCCTCAAAATTTTTCAGAAAATCACGTTTTAAGGAAATCCCACATCGTGCAAAATTATCTTGTTATTCCTAAACAACACGTTGTAACTCGAAAAGCTTTCGTGTTGCATGTATGTATAAGTGTGTAGCCTCAAAAAAGAAGGCACAGGAGAGTTTTCTCTCGAAAGAATATATAAGAATACCACATTATAAGCAAAGACAGTGTTGCAGAGTAAAGACAAATACGTACGTCTTGGAAATACTTTACGAGAAGAAATAACGCATCGTAACAAATTGACTTGTGTCTCCTAAACAACACGTTGTAACTCAAAAAGAATTGGTGTGGCGTGTACTTCTAAACGTGTAGCCTCAAAAGAGAACCCATAGGAGAATTTTCTTTCGTCAAAATTTTTCAGAAAATCACGTTTTAAGGAAATCCCGCATCGGGCGAAATTATCTTGTTATTCCTAAACAACACGTTGTAACTCGAAAAGCTTTCGTGTTGCGTGTATGTCTAAGTGTGTAGCCTCAAAAGAGAAGGCACAGGAGAGTTTTCTCTTGAAAGAATATGTAGGAATACCACGTTATTAAGGAAATACAGTGTTGCAGAGTAAAGACAAATACGTACGTATTGGAAACACTTTACGAGATGAAATAACGCATCGTAACAAATTGACTTGTATCTCCTAAACAACACGTTGTAACTCGAAAAGAATTGGTGTGGCGTGTACTTCTAAACGTGTAGCCTCAAAAGAGAACCCATAGGAGATTTTCTTTCATCAAAATTTTTCAGAAAATCACGTTTTAAGGAAATCCCGCATCGGGCGAAATTATCTAGTTATTCCTAAACAACACGTTGTTACTCGAAAAGCTTTCGTGTTGCGTGTATGTCTAAGTGTGTAGCCTCAAAAGAGAAGGCACAGGAGAGTTTTCTTTTGAAAGAATATGTAGGAATACCAGGTTATAAGGAAATACAGTGTTGCAGAGTAAAGACAAATACGTACATATTGGAAACACTTTAGGAGAAGAAATAACGCATCGTACAAAATTAGCTTGTATCTCCTAAACAATACGTTGTGACTCGAAAAGATTTGGTGTGGCGTGTACATCTAAAGGTGTAGCCTCAAGAGAGAACCCATAGGAGAATTTCCTTTCGTCAAAATTTTTCAGAAAATCAGGTTTTAAGGAAATCCCGCATCGTGCGAAATTATCTTGTTATTCCTAAAGAACACGTTGCAACTCGAAAAGCTTTCGAGTTGCGTGTAGGTCTAAGTGTGTAGCCTCAAAAGAGAAGGCACAGGAGAGTTTTCTCTCGAAAGAATATGTAAGAATACCACATTATAAGGAAATACAGTTTTGCAGAGTAAAGACAAATACGTATGTATTGGAAACACTTTACGAGAAGAAATAACGCATCATACAAAATTAGCTTGTATCTCCTAAACAACACGTTGTAACTTGAAAAGAATTGGTGTGGCGTGTACGTCTAAACGTGTAGCCTCAAAAGAGAACCCATAGGAGAATTTTCTTTCGTCAAAATATTTCAGAAAATCACGTTTTAAGGAAATCCCGCATCGGGCGAAATTATCTAGTTATTCCTAAACAACACGATGTAACTCGAAAAGCTTTTGTGTTGCGTGTATGTCTAAGTGTGTAGCCTCAAAAGAGAAGGCACAGGAGAGTTTTCTCTCGAAAGAATACGTAGGAATACCACGTTATAAGGAAATACAGTGTTGCAGAATAAAGACAAATAGGTACTTATTGGAAACACTTTAAGAGAAGAAATAACACATCGTACAAAATTAGCTTGTATCTCCTAAACAACACGTTGTAACTCTGAAACGATTTGGTGTGGCGTGTACGTCTAAAGGTGTCGCCTCAAAAGAGAACCCATAGGAGAATTTTCTTTCGTCAAAATTTTTCAGAAAATCACGTTTTA
Source organism: Apodemus sylvaticus (assembly GCF_947179515.1). NCBI lineage: Eukaryota > Metazoa > Chordata > Mammalia > Rodentia > Muridae > Apodemus > Apodemus sylvaticus. The sequence continues at coordinate 96,986,209 of NC_067484.1, read as the reverse complement.
AGGAAATCCCGCATCGTGCGAAATTATCTTGTTATTCCTAAACAACACGTTGTAACTCGAAAAGCTTTCGTTTTGCATGTAGGACTAAGTGTGTAGCCTCAAAACAGAAGACACAGGAGAGTTTTCTCTCGAAAGAATATGTAAGAATACCACATTATAAGGAAATACAGTGTTGCAGAGTAAAGACAAATACGTACGTATTGGAAACACTTTATGAGAAGAAATAACGCATCGTACAAAATTAGCTTGTATCTCCTAAACAACACGTTTTAACTCGAAAAGAATTGGTGTGGCGTGTACTTCTAAACGTGTAGCCTCAAAAGAGAACCCATAGGAGAATTTTCTTTCGTCAAAATTTTTCAGAAAATCATGTTTTAAGGAAATCCCGTAAAAATACCACGTTATAAGGAAATACAGTGCTGCAGAGTAAAGACAAATACGTACGTTTTGGACATACGTTAAGAAAATATAACGCATCGTGCAAAATTAATTTGTTTTTCATAAAAAACACATTGTAACTCGAAAAGATTTGGTGTGGCATGTATGTCTAAGAGTGTAGCCTCAAAACAGAACGCACAGGAGAGTTTTCTCTCGAAAAAATATGTCAGAAAACCACGTTTTAAGGAAATCCTGCATCGTGCGAAATTATCTTGTTTTTCCTAAACAAAATTTTTTAACTTGAATAGCTTTGGTGTTGCGTGTATGTCTAAGTGTGTAGCCTCGAACGAGAATGCACAGGAGAGTTTTCTCTCACAAGTATATGTAAGAATACCACGTTACAAGGAAATACAGTTTTGCAGAGTAAAGGCAAATACGTACATATTAGGAATACTTAAACTTTACCGGAAGAAATAACGCATCGTACAAAATTATCTTGTATCCCCTAAACAACACGTTGTAACTCGTAACGATTTGGTGTGGCGTGTATGTCTGAACATGTAGCCTCAGGAGAGAACGCACAGGAGAGTTTTCTCTTGAAAAAATATGTCAGAATACCACGTTTTAAGGAAATCCCTCATAGTGCGAAATTATCTTGTTTTTCCTAAACAACACGTTGTATCTCGAAAAGCTTTGGTATTGCGTGTATGTCTAAGCGTGTAGCCTTGAAAGAGAAAGCACAGGAGTGTTTTCTCTCGAAAGAATATGTAAGAATTCCACGTTATAAGGAAATACAGTGTTGCAGAGTAAAGACAAATATATACGTATTAGAAATACTTAAACTTTACGAGTAGAAATAACGCATCATAAAAAATTATCTTGTATTTCCTAAACAACACGTTGTAACTCGAAAAGATTTGCTGTTGCGTGTATGTCTAAACGTGTAGCCTCAAAAGAGAACCCACAGGTGAATTTTCTCTCGAAAAATATGTCAGAATACCACGTTTTAAGGAAATCCCTCACCGTGCGAAATTATCTTGTTTTTCCTCAACAATAAGTTGTAACTAGAAAAACTTTGGTGTTGCGTGTATATCTAAGCATGTATCCTCAAACTAAAATGCACAGGAGAGTTTCTCTCAAAAGAATATGTAAGAATACCACGTTATAAGGAAATACAGTGTTGCAGAGAAAACACAAATACGTACGTATTAGAAATACTTAAACGTTACAAGAAGAAATAACGCATCGTACAAAATTATCTTGTATTACCTAAACAACACGTTGTAACTCGAAATGATTTGGTGTTGCGTGTATGTCTAAACGTGTAGCCTCAAAAGAGAACCGACAGGAGAATTTTCTCTCTAAAAAATATGTCAGAATACCACGTTTTAAGGAAATCCCGCATCGGGCGAAATTATCTTGTTTTTCCTAAACGACACGTTGTAACTCGAAGAGATTTGGTGTTGCGTGTTTGTCTAAGGTTGTAGCCTCAAAAGAGAACACACGGGAGAGTTTTCGCTCGAAAAAAATATGTCAGAATACCACGTTTTAAGGAAATCCCGCATCGTGCGATATTATCAGATTTTTCCTAAACAACACGTTGTAACTCGAATAGCTTTGGTGTTGCGTGTATGTCTAAGCGTGTAGCCTCAAAAGAGAACGCATAGGAGAGTTTGCTCTCGAAAGAATATGTAAGAATACCACGTTATAAGGAAATACAGTGTTGCAGAGTAAAGACAAATACGTACGCATTAGAAATACCTAAACTTTACGAGAAGAAATAACGCATCGTACAAAATTATCTTGTATTTCGTAAACAACACGTTGTAACTCGAAAAGATTTGGTGTTGCATGTATGTCTAAACGTGTAGCCTCAAAAGAGGACCCACAGGAGAATTTTCTCTCGACAAAACATGGCAGAATACTACGTTTAAAGGAAATCCCACATCGTGCGAAATTATCTTGTTTTTCCTAAACAACACATTGTAACTCTAAAAGCTTTGGTGTTGCGTGTATGTCTAAGGTTGTAGCCTCAAAAGAGAACACACAGGAGAGTTTGCTCTCAAAAGAATATGTAAGATTGCCACGTTATAAGGAAATACATTGTTGCAGAGTAAAGAAAAATATGTAGGTATTAGAAATATTTAAACTTTACGAGAAGAAATAATGCATCGTACAAAATTGTTTTGTATTTCCTAAACAACACGTTGTAACTCGATAAGATTTGGTATTGCTTGTATGTCTACACGTGTAGCCTCAAAAGAGAACCCACCGGAGAATTTTCTCTCAAAAAAATTTTAACTCGAAAAGCTTTGTTGTTGCGTGTATGTCTAAGCGTGTAGCCTCAAAAGAGAATGCACAGGAGAGTTTTCTTTCGAAAGAATATGTAAGAATACCACGTTATAAGGAAATAGAGTGTTGCAGAGTAAAGACAAATATGTACGTATTACAAATAATTAAAATTTATGAGAAGAAATAACGCATCGTAAAAAATTATCTTGTATTTCTTAAACAACACGTTGTAACTCGAAAAGAATTGGTGTTGCATGTATGTCTAAGCGTGTAGCCTCAAAAGGGAACCCACAGGAGAATTTTCTCTCTAAAAAAATCAGAATACCACGTTTTAAGGAAATCCCGCATCATGCGAAATTATCTTGTTTTTCCTTAACAACACGTGGTAACTCGAAAAGCTTTGGTGTTGCCTATATGCCTAAGCGTGTAGCCTCAAAAGAAAATGCACAGGAGAGTATTCTCTCGAAAGAATATGTAAGAATACCACGTTATAAGGAAATACAGTGTTGCAGATTAAAGACAAATACGAACATATGAGATACTTAAACTTCATGAGAATAAATAACGCATCTTACCAAATTATATTGTATTTCCTAAAGAACAAGTTGTAACTCAAAAAGATTTGGGGTTGCGTGTATGTCTAAACGTGTAGCCTCAAAAGAGAACCCACAGGAGAATTTTCTCTTGAAAAATATGTCAAAATACCACGTTTTAAGGAAATCCTGCATCGTGCGAAATTATCTTGTTTTTCCTAAGCAACACGTTGTGAATCGAAAAGCTTTGGTGTTGCGTGTATGTCTAAGCGTGTAGCCTTAAAAGAGAAAGCACAGGAGAGTTTTCTCTCGAAAGAATATGTAAGAATTCCACGTTATAAGGAAATACAGTGTTGCAGAATAAAGACAAATATATACGTATTAGAAATACCTAAACTTTACTAGTAGAAATAACACATCATAAAAAATTATCTTGTATTTCCTAAACAACACGTTGTAACTCGAAAAGATTTGCTGTTGCGTGTATGTCTAAACGTGTAGCCTCAAAAGAGAACCCACAGGTGAATTTTCTCTCGAAAAATATGTTAGAATACCAGGTTTTAAGGAAATCCCTCATCGTGCGAAATTATCTTGTTTTTCCTCAACAATACATTGTAACTAGAAAAGCTTTGGTGTTGCGTGTATGTCTAAGCATGTATCCTCAAACTAAAACGCACAGGAGAGTTTCTCTCAAAAGAATATGTAAGAATACCACGTTATAAGGAAATACAGTGTTGCAGAGAAAACACAAATACGTACATATTAGAAATACTTAAACGTTACAAGAAGAAATAACGCATCGTACAAAATTATCTTGTATTACCTAAACAACACGTTGTAACTCGAAATGATTTGGTGTTGCGTGTATGTCTAAATGTGTAGCCTCAAAAGAGAACCGACAGAAGAATTTTCTCCCTAAAAAATATGTCAGAATACCACGTTTTAAGGAAATCCCGCATCGTGCGAAATTATCTTGTTTTTCCTAAACGACATGTTGTAACTCGAAAAGATTTGCTGTTGCATTTAAGTCTAAACGGTTAGCCTCAAAGGAGAACACACAGGAGAATTTTCTCTCAAAAAAATATGTCATAACACCACGTTTTAAGGAAATCCCGCAATGTGCGAAATTATTATGTTTTTCCTAAAAAACACAATGTAACTCGAAAAGCTTTGGTGTTGCGTGTATGTGCAAGCGTGTAGCCTCAAAAATGAACGCACAGGACAGTTTTCTCTCGAAAGAATATGTAAGAATACCACGTTATAAGGAAATACAGTGTTGCAGAGTAAAGACAAATATGTACGTATTAGAAATACTTAAATTTTATGAGAAGAAATAACGCATCATACAAAATTATCTTGTATTTCCTAAACAACACGTTGTAACTCGAAAAGATTTGGTGTTGCGTGTATGTCTAAACCTGTAGCCTCCAAAGAGAACCCACCGGAGAATTTTCTCTCGAAAAAATATGTCAGAATACCACGTTTTAAGGAAATCCAGCATCGTGCGAAATTATCTTGTTTTTCCTACACAACACGTTGTAACTCCAAAATCTTTAGTATTGCGTGTATGTCTAAGCATGTAGCCTCAAAGTAGAATGCACAGGAGAGTTTTCACTCGGAAAAAATATGTCAGAATACCATGTTTTAAGGAAATCCCGCATCGTGCGAAATTATCTTGTTTTTCTTAAACAACACGTTGTAACTCGAAAAGTTTTGGTGTTCCGACTATGTCTAAGCGAGTAGCCTCAAAAGGAGAATGCAGAGGAGAGTTTTCTCTCGAAAGAATTTGTAAGGATACCACGTTATAAGGAAATACAGTGTTGCAAAGTAAAGACAAATACGTACTTATTAGAAATACTAAAACTTTATGAGAAGAAATAATGCATCGTAAAAATTATCTTGTATTTCCTAAACAACACGTTGTAACTCGAAAAGATTTGGTGTTGTGTGTATGTGTAAATGTGTAGCCTCAAAAGAGAACCCCAGGAGAATTTTCTCTTGAAAAAATATGTCAGAATACCACGTTTTAAAGAAATCCTGCATCATGTGAACTTATCTTGTTTTTCCTAAACAACACGTTGTAACTCGAAAAGCTTTGGTGTTGCGTGTATGTCCAAGCGTGTAGCCTCAAAAGAGAACGCACAGGAGAGTTTTTTATCCAAAAAATATGTCAGAATACCACATTTTAAGAAAATCCCGTATAGAGCGAAATTATCTTGTTTTTCCTAAACAACTTGTTGTAACTCGAAAAGCTTTGGTGTTGCATTTTTGTCTAAGCATGCAGCCTCAAAAGAGAAAGCACAGGACAGTTTTCTCTCGAAAGAATATGTAAGAATACCACATTATAAGGAAATACAGTGTTGCAGAGTGAAGACAAATACGTACTTTTTGGAAATACTTAAACTTTCCAAGAAGAAAGAACGCATCGTGCAAAATTATCTAGTTTTTCCTAAACATCATGTTGTAAAACAAAAAGATTTGGTGTTGCGTGTATGTCTAAGCTTTTAGCCTCAAAAGAGAACGCACAGGAGGGCTTGATCTCGAAAAAAATATGTCAGAATACCACGTTTTAAGGAAATACCGCATTGTGCGAAATTATCTTGTTTTTCATAAACAACACGTTGTAACTCGAAAAGCTTTGGTGTTGTGTGTATGTCTAAGCATGTAGCCTCATAAGAATACGCACAGGAGAGTTTTCTCTTGAAAGAATATGTAAGAATACGACGTTATAAGGAAATACAGTGTTGCAGAGTACAGACAAATAAGTATGTATAGGAAATACTTAAACTTTACGAGAAGAAATAAAGCATCGTACAAAATTATCTTGTATTTCCTAAACAACACGTTGTAACTCGAAAAGATTTGTTGTTGCGTGTATGTCTAAGCGTGAAGCCTCAAAAGAGAACGCACAGGAGAGTTTTCTCTCGAAGGAATATGTCAGAATACCACGTTTTAAGGAAATCCCGCATCATATGAAATTATCTTGTTTTTCCTAAACAACATGTTTTAACTCGAAAAGCTTTGGTGTTGCGTGTATGTCTAAGTGTGTAGCCTCAAAAGAGAACGCAAAGGAGAGTTTTCTCTCGAAAGAATATGTAAGATTACAACGTTTTAAGGAAATCCTGCATCGTGCGAAATTATCTTGTTTTTCCTAAACAACACGTTGGAACTCGAAAAGAATTGTTGTTGCGTGTATGTCTAAATGTGTAGCCTCAAAAGAGAACCCACAGGAGAATTTTCTCTCGAAATAATTCGTCATAATACCACGTTTTAAGGAAATCCTGCATCGTGCGAAATTATCTTGTTTTTCCTAAACAACACGTTGGAACTCGAAAAACTTTGGTGTTGCATGTATGTCTAAGCGTGCAGCCTCAAAAGAGAACGCACAGGAGAGTTTTCTCTCGAAAAAAATATGTCACAATACCACGTTTTAAGGAAATCCCGCATCGTTTGAAATTATCTTGTTTTTCATAAACAACATGTTTTAACTCGAAAAGCTTTGGTGTTGCGTGTATGTCTAACTGTGTAGCCTCAAAAGAGTACGCACAGGAGAGTTTTCTCTCGAAAGAATATGTAAGAATACCACGTTATATGGAAATACAGTGTTGCAGAGTAAGGACTAATACGTACGTATTAGAAATACTTAAACTTTATGTGAAGAAATAACGCATCTTGCGAAATTATCTTGTTTTTCCTAAACAAAAAGTTTTAACTCGAAAGGCTTTGGTGTTGCGTGTATGTCTAAGCGTGTAGCCTCAAAAGAGGATGCACAGGAGAGTTTCTCTTGAAAGAATATGTAAGAATACAACGTTATAAGGAAATACAATGTTGCAGAGTAAGGACAAATACGTACATATTAGAAATACTTAAACTTTACGAGAAGAAATAACATATCGTGCAAAATTATCTTGTATTTTCTAAAAAAACACGTAACTCGAAAGGAATTGGTGTTGCGTGTATGTCTAAACGTGTAGCCTCAAAAGAGAACCTACAGGAGAATTTTCTCTCGAAAGAATACGTCATAATACCACGTTTTAAGGAAATACTGCATCGTGCTAAATTACCTTCTTTTTCCTAAACAACACGTTGGAACTCGAAGAACTTTGGTGTTGCGTGTATGTCTAACTGTGTAGCCGCAAAAGAGAACGCACAGGAGAGTTTTCTCTTGAAAAAATATGTAAGAATACCACGTTATATGGAAATACAGTGTTGCAGAGTAAAGACAAATACGTATGTATTAGAAATACTTAAAATTTACGAGAAGAAATAACTCATCGTGCAAAATTATCTTGTATTTCCTAAACAACATGTTGTAACTCGAAAAGATTTGGTGTTGCGTGTATGAGTAAGCGTGCAGCCTCAAAAGAGAACGCACAGGAGAGTTTTCTCTCGAAACAATATGTAAGAATACCACGTTATAAGGAAATACAGTGTTGCAGAATAAAGACAAATACGTACATATTAGAAATACTTAAACTTTATGAGAAGAAATAACGCATCGTGCAAAATTATCTTGTATTTCCTAAACAACACGTTGTAACTCGAAAAGAATTGGTGTTGCGTGTATGTCTAAGCATGTAGCCTCAAAACCGAATGCACAGGAGAATTTTCTCTCGAAAATATATGTCAGAATACCACGTTTTAAGGAAATCCAGCATCGTGCGAAATTATCTTGAATTCCTACACAACACGTTGTAACTCGAAAAGCTTTGGTGTTGCCTGTATGTCTAAGCGTGTAGCTTCAAAAGAGAATGCACAGAAGAGTTTTCACTCGAAAGAATATGTAAGAATACCACATTACAAGGAAATACAGTGTTGCAGAGTAAAGACAAATACGTACATATTAGAAATACTTAAACTTTATGAGAAGAAATAACACATCCTACAAAATTATCTTGTATTTCCTAAACAACACGTTGTAACTCGAAAAGATTTGTTGTTGCATGTATGTCTAAACATGTATCCTCAAAGAGAACCCACAGGAGAGTATTCTCTCAAAAAAATATGTCAGAATACCACGTTTTAAGGAAATCCCCCATCGTGTGAAATTATCTTGTTTTTCCTAAACAACACGTTGTAACTCGAAAAGCTTTGGTGTTGTGTGTATGCCTAAGTGTGTAACCTCAGAATAGAATGCACAGGAGAGTTTTCTCTCGAAAGAATATGTCAGAATACCACGTTACAAGGAAATACAGTGTTTCAAAGTAAAGACAAATACGTACGTATTAGAAATACTTCAACTTTATGAGAAGAAATAACGCTCCGTACAAAATTATCTTGTATTTCCTAAACAACAAGTTGATATTCGTAAAGATTTGGTGTTGCCTGTATGACTAAGCGTGCAGCCTCAAAAGAGAAAGCACAGGAGAGTTTTCTCTCGAAAGAATATGTAAGAATTCCACGTTATAACATAATACAGTGGTGCAGAGTAAAGACAAATATGTACTTATTAGAAATACTTAAACTTTACGAGAAGAAATAACGCATCATGCAAAATTATCTTGTTTTTCCTAAACAACACGTTTTAACTCGAAAGGATTTGGTGTTGAGTGTATGACTAAGCGTGTAGCCTCAAAAGAGAACCCACAGGAGAGTTTTCTCTCGAAAAAAAATGTCAGAATACCACGTTTTAAGGAAATCCAGCATCGTGCAAAAATTATCTTGTTTTTCCTACACAACACTTTGTAATTCAAAAAGCTTTGGTGTTGCGTGTATGTCTAAGCGTGTAGCCTCAAAAGAGAATGCACAGGAGAGTTTTCACTCGAAAGAATATGTAAGAATACCACATTACAAGGAAATACAGTGTTGCAGAGTAAAGACAAAAACATACATATTAGAAATACTTAAACTTTATGAGAAGAAATAACGCATCGTACAAAATTACCATGTATTTCCTAAACAACACGTTGTAACTCGAAAGGCCTTGGTGTTGCGTGTATGTATAAGCGTGTAGCCTCAAAAGAGAACGTACAGGAGAGTTTTCTCTCGAAAGAATATGTAAGAATACAACGTTATAAGGAAATACAATGTTGCAGAATAAGGACAAATACGTACATAATAGAAATACTTAAACTTTACGAGAAGAAATAACGCATCATGCACAATTATCTTGTTTTTCCTAAACAACACGTTGTAACTCGAAAAGATTTGGTGTTGAGTGTATGACTAAGCGTGAAGCCTCAAAAGAGAACGCACAGGAGAGTTTTCTCTCGAAAAAATATGTCAGAATACCAAGTTTTAAGGAAATCCAGCATTGTGCGATATTATCTTTTTTTTTCCTAAACAACACGTTTTAACTCGAAAAGCTTTGGTGTTGTGTGTATGCCTAAGTGTGTAGCCTCAGAGGAGAATGCACAGGAGAGTTTTCTCTAGAAAGCATATGTCAGAATACCACGTTACAAGGAAATACAGTGTTGCAGAGTAAAGACAAATACGTACTTATTAGAAATACTTAAACTTTATGAGAAGAAATTACGCTCCGTAAAAAAATTATCTTGTATTTCCTAAACAACAAGTTGATATTCGTAAAGATTTGGTGTTGCATCTAGGTCTAAGAATGTAGCCGGAAAAGAGAACACACAGGAGAGTTTTCTCTCGAAAAAATATGTCAGAATACCACGTTTTACGGAAAACCCGCATCCTGCAAAATTATCTTGTTTTTCCTAAACAACACATTGTAACTTGAAAAACTTTGGTGTTGCGTGTATGTGTAAGAGTTCAGCCTCAAAAGAGAATGCACAGGAGAGCTTTCTCTCGAAAGAATATGCAAGAATACTACGTTATAAGGAAATACAGTGTTGCAGAATAAAGACAAATACGTACATATTAGAAATACTTAAAATTTACGAGAAGAAATAACGCATCATGCAAAATTATCTTGTATTTCCTAAACAACACGTTGTAACTCGAAAAGATTTGGTGTTGCGTGTATGTCTAAGCATGTAGCCTCAAAACCGAATGCACAGGAGAATTTTCTCTCGAAAAAATATGTCAGAATACCACGTTTTAAGGAAATCCAGCATCGTGCGAAATTATCTTGTTTTTCCTACACAACACGTTGTAACTCGAAAAGCTTTGGTGTTGCGTGTATGACTATGCGTGTAGCCTCAAAAGAGAACGCACAGGAGAGTTTTCTCTCGAATGAATGCATCAGAATACCACATTTTAAGGAAATCCAGCATTGTGCAAAATTATCTTGTTTTTCCTAAACAACACGTTTTAACTCAAAAAGCTTTGGTGTTGCGTGTATGTCTAAGTGTGTAGCCTCAGAAGAGAACGCACAGGAGAGTTTTCTCTTGAAAGAATATGTCAGAATACCACGTTACAAGGAAATACTGTGTTGCAGAGTAAGGACAAATACATACGTATTAGAAATACTTAAACTTTATGAGAAGAAATAACGCTCCTTACAAAATTATCTTGTATTTCCTAAACAACAAGTTGAAATTCGAAAAGATTTGGTGTTGCGTGTATGTGTAAGGTTGTAGCCTCAAAAGAGAATGCACAGGAGAGTTTTCTCTCGAAAAAATATGTCAGAATACCACGTTTTAAGGAAATCTCGCATCTTGTGAAATTATCTTGGTTTTCCTTAACAACACGCTGTAACTCGAAAAGATTTGCTGTTGCGTGTATGTCTAATCGTGCAGCCTCAAAAGAGAACGCACAGGAGACTTTTCTCTTGAAAAAACATGTCAGAATACCCCGTTTTAAGGAAATCGCTCATCGTGCGAAATTATCTTGTTTTTCCTAAACAGGACATTGTAACTCGAAAAGCTTTGGTGTTGAGTGTATGTCTTAAGTATGTAGCCTCAGAGAGTTTTCTCTCAAAAGAATATGTAAGAATACCCCATTACAAGGAAATACAGTGTTGCATATTAAAGACATATACGTACATATTGGAAATACTTAAACTTTATGAGAAGAAATAACGCATCGAGCATAATTATCTTGTTTTTCCTAAATAACACGTTGTAACTCGAAAAGATTTGGTGTTGCGTGTATGTCTAAGCTTCTAGCCTCAAAGGAGAACGCACAGGAGAGTTTTCTCTCGAAAAAACATGTCAGAATACCCAGTTTTATGAAAATCGCTCATTGTGCGAAATTATCTTGTTTTTCCTAAACAACACGTTGTAACTTGAAAAGCTTTGGTGTTGCATGTATGTCTAAGCGTGTAGCCTCAAAAGAGAACGCAAGGAGCGTTTTCTCTCGAAAGAATATGTAAGAATACCACGTTATAAGCAAATAGAGTGTTGCAGAGTAAAGACAAATACGTACATATTAGAAATACTTAAACTTTAGGAGAAGAAATAACGCATCGTACAAAATTATCTTGTATATCCTAAACAACACGTTGCAACGTGAAAAGATTTGGTATTGCTTGTAAGTCTAAATGTCTAGCCTCCAAAAAGAACCCACAGGAGAATTTTCTCTCCAAAAAATATGTCAGAAATCCACGTTTTAAGGAAATCCCGCATTGTGCGAAATTATCTTGATTTTCCTAAACAACACGTTGTAACTCGAAAAGCTTTGGTGTTGCGTGTATGTCTTAGCGGTAGCCTCAAAAGAGAACGAAGAGGACAGTTTTCTCTCGAAAGAATATGAAAGAATACCACGTTATAAGGAAACACAGTGTTGCAGAGTAAAGACAAATACGTACGTATTAGAAATACTTAAAATTTACGAGAAGAAATAATGCATCCTGCAAAATTATCTTGTTTTTCCTAAACAACACGTTGTAACTAGAAAATATTTGGTGTTGCGTGTATGTCTAAATGTGTAGCCTCCAAAGAGAACCCACAGGAGAATTTTTGCTCGAAAAAATATGTCAGAATTCCACGTTTTAAGGAAATACCGCATCATCCGAAATTATCTTGTTTTTCCTAAACAACACGTTGTAACTCGAAAAGCTTTGGTGTTGCGTGTATTTCTAAGCATGTAGACTCAAAAGAGAACGCACAGGGTTCTTTTCTCTGAAAAGAATATGTAAGAATTCCACGTTATAACGTAATACAGTGTTGCAGAGTAAAAACTAATACATACATATTAGAAATACTTAAAATTTACGAGAAGTAATGTATCGTGCAAAATTATCTTGTTTTTCCTAAACAACACGTTGTAACTAGAAAAGATTTGGTGGTGCGTGTATTTCTAAGCATGTAGACTCAAAAGAGAACACACAGGGTAGTTTTCTCTGAAAAGAATATGTAAGAATTCCACGTTATAACGTAATACAGTGTTGCAGAGTAAAAACTAATACGTACATATTAGAAATACTTAAAATTTACGAGAAGTAATGTATCGTGCAAAATTATCTTGTTTTTCCTAAACAACACGTTGTAACTAGAAAAGATTTGGTGGTGCGTGTATGTCTAAATGTGTAGCCTCCAAAAAGAACCCACAGGAGAATTTTCTCTCGAAAAAATATGTCAGAAATCCACGTTTTAAGGAAATACCGCATCATGCAAAATTATCTTGTTTTTCCTAAACAACACATTGTAACTCTAAAAGCTTTGGTGTTGCATGTATGTCTAAGCATGCAGCCTCAAAAGAGAATGCACAGGAGATTTTTCTCTCGAAAGAATATGTAAGAATACCACGTTATAAGGAAATACAGTGTTGCTGAGTAAAGACAAATACGTACGTATTAGAAATACTTAGACTTTACTAGAAGAAATAACGTGTCGTGCATAATAATCTTGTTTTTCCTAAACAACACAATGTAACTCGAAAAGATATAGTGTTGCATGTATGACTAAGCATGCAGCCTCAAAAGAGAATGGACAGGAGAGTTTTCTCTCGAAAAAATACGTCAGAATACCACGTTTTAAGGAAATCCCGCATCATGTGAAATTATCTTGTTTTTCCTAAACAACATGTTTTAACTCGAAAAGCTTTGGTGTTGCTTGTATGTCTAAGTGTGTAGCCTCAAAAGAGAATGCACAGGAAAGTTTTCTCTCGAAAGAATATGTAAGAATACCACGTTATGGATCGGCGGCGGCGGCGGCGGCGGCAGCAGCAGCAGCAGTGGCTGCTCCAGCTGAAGGGCCATCAGCAGTGGAACCAAGGCGTCACAGGGACCAGTTAGGCCCTGCGCCCACGACCACTGACCTTCGCTGACCAGCCGGACAGCAAGCAGCTGCAGTTGTGCGGCGCCTTTCCTGCACGGAGGCCACTTCAGAACTTGGCCTCCCACCAGTCAGGAGAGGAGGATCCATCTTGGTTCCGTACTCCAGGAATCGGACAGACTGAGGTACACAAACATAATCCGAGGCCAGCACAGCGGTGGTCTGAGCCCGACGGGCGTTGGCCTGCACCCAGGCCCTGGGCGGGTCGGGGGGCCATCGGGGTGCCAACCCAACCAGGAGGTTTTTTGCCCAGGCCTGCGAGCGCGCCGCCGCCATTTTGCCTGCAGGACGACAGAGAGCTCAGGCGGGCAGACCTGTAACAGGCATAGCCTAAGGCTAACAAAGCGGGGGTCCAGGCCCCAAAAGGCACAGGACTGACCCCAAGAACTGGGCGGCTTGGTGGGCCATCTGTGAGTCAACCCGCCCAGGCGATTGTTAGCAAAGCAGACTCTCCCGGCGCTTTCAGGGAGCGCGGGCGCACACGCCCGCCATCCTAGTCACCTGGCAAACCCAATTAACAGTCAAAGCCGTAGGGGAACTTTGCTCGGACCTTGGCCTCCCAGGCTTTTGCCTGGACTCAGGGACTGGGCGGCCAGGCTAACCTTGTGTGCGATAGCCCGGTTGGCAAAACGGCTGCCCAGCGGAGTGAGCGGAACTCAGGGGAGGTCACAGTAGCATACACCGTCGGCACTCCCTGGGAGTGCACACGGGCTCCATCTGCTCCACAGACACAATCTGGGGCAAGGCCTCAGGCAGAAGCCCTTAGCTCTACTCTCTCCGCTTCCGGATCCAGATCAGTCTGGGCGGCAGCATTACATCTCCAAGTCCTGCAAGTGGCTAGCTGGGCTTCCGGGCGGTCAGCTGGGAGAAGTCAGTGTGCTCCAGTGAATCCAGCGGGCCCCAGCGGGAGCCTTCAGGTGCCTGCTTTGGGATCTGAACAGCCTGGGCAGCAGCACACTGTCTACAAGCAGTGCAGGAGGTAAGCTGTGCACCAGAGGCCAACTGGGAAGGGGCAGCTTGCACTGGTGAGTCCAGCACTGACAAGATAAACTAACACCAGTGAGATCTAGATGGCAAAAGGCAAACGCAGGAACGTCACTAACAGAAATCAAGGCAATATGGCAACATCTGAACCCAATTCTCCTCTACCAACATGTCCTGGATACCCCATCACACCAGTAAAACAAGATTTGGATTTAAAATCACTGGTCATGATGCTGGTACAGGAACACATGAAGGTCATACATAAAGAAATTCAGGAGACAATGGATCAAAAGGTAGAAGCCCTTGCAAGGGAAACACAAAAATCATTGAAAGAAATCCAGGAGAATACAAAAGCCAACAAGGAGGAAATGCAAAAAACACTTAAAGAAATACAGGAGAACTTTGCTCAACAGGCTGAGGTCATGAAAGACGAAACACAAAAATCTCTTAAAGAAATACAGGAGAACTTTGGTCAACAGGCTGAGCTCATGAAAGAGAAAACACAAAAATCTCTTAAAGAATTACAGGAAAACACAAACATGCAAGTGAAGGAGCTAAGCAAAACCATCCAGGATCTAAAATCAGAAGTAGAAACAACTAAGAAAACTCAAAGGGAGACAACTTTGGAGATAGAAAGCCTTGGGAAGAAATCAGGGGACAGAGATACAAATATCAACAACAGAATACAAGAGATAGAAGAAAGAATCTCAGATGCTGAAGATTCCATAGAAACCATGGACTCAACAGTTAAAGAAAATGCAAAAAGCAAAAAGCTTGTAACCCAAAATATCCAGGAAATCCAGGACACAATGAGAAGACCAAACCTAAGGATTATAGGCATAGAGGAGAGTGAAGATTTACAACTTAAAGGGCCAGCAAACATCTTCAATAAAATTATGGAAGAAAACTTCCCTAACCTAAAGAGAGAGATGCCCATGAATATACAAGAAGCCTACAGAACTCCAAACAGACTGGACCAGAACAGAAATACTTCCCGTCACATAATAATCAAAACACCAAATGTTCTAAACAAAGAAAGAATACTAAAGGCAGTAAGAGAAAAAGGCCAAGTAACATATAAAGGAAGACCTATCAGAATCACAGCAGACTTTTCACCTGAGACTATGAAGGCTAGAAGGTCCTGGGCAGATCTCATGCAAACTCTAAGAGAACACAAATGCCAACCAAA
Organism: Apodemus sylvaticus; assembly: GCF_947179515.1. Taxonomy (NCBI): domain Eukaryota; kingdom Metazoa; phylum Chordata; class Mammalia; order Rodentia; family Muridae; genus Apodemus; species Apodemus sylvaticus. Next base: position 96,970,709 of record NC_067484.1, on the reverse strand, counting down.
ACTACTATATCCAGCAAAACTCTCAATCACCATAGATGGAGAAACTAAGATATTTCATGACAAAACCAAGTTTACCCAATATCTATCCACAAACCCGGCCCTAAAAAGGATAATAGGAGGACAACACCAATACAAGGAGGGAAACTTCACCCTGGAAAAAGCAAGATAGTAACCTTTCATCAAACCCAAAAGAAGTTAAGCATTCAAATTTAAAAAATAACGTCAAAAATGATAGGAAGTAACAATCACTATTCCTTAATATCTCTTAACATCAATGGACTTAATGCCCCAATAAAAAGACACAGACTAACTGAATGGATACGTAAACAGGACCCTACATTTTGCTGCTTACAGGAAACACAGCTCAGGGTCAAAGACAAACACTACCTTAGAGTAAAAGGCTGGAAGACAATTTTACAAGCAAATGGTCTCAGGAAACAAGCTGGAGTAGCCATTTTAATATCAGATAAAATTGACTTTCAACCCAAAGTCATCAAAAGAGACCCTGAGGGACACTTCTTGCTGGTCAAAGGAAAAATACAAAAAGAAGAACGGACAATCCTGAACATCTATGCCCCAAATGTAAGGGCACCCTCTTTTGTAAAAGAAACTTTATTAAAACTAAAAGCACACATTGCACCTAACACAATAATTGTGGGTGACTTCAACACTGCACTTTCCTCAATGGACCGATCAGGAAAACAGAAACTAAACAGGGACACAATGAAACTAATTGAAGCTTTGGACCAATTAGATTTAACAGATATATATAGAACATTCTATCCTAAAACAAAAGAATATACCTTTTTCTCAGCACCTCATGGTACCTTCTCCAAAATCGACCATATAATTGGTCACAAGACAGACCTCAACAAATATAAGAAGATCGAACTAATCCCATGCCTCCTATCTGATCACTATGGAGTAAAAGTGGTCTTCAATAGCAACAGAAACAACAGAAAGCCCACATACACGTGGAAACTGAACAATACTCTACTCAATGATACCTTGGTCAAGGAAGAAATAAAGAAAGAAATTAAAGACTTTTTAGAACACAATGAAAATGAAAACACAACATACCCAAATCTATGGGACACAATGAAAGCAGTACTAAGAGGAAAACTCATAGCCCTGAGTGCCTCCAAAAAGAAAATGGAGAGAGCATACATTACCAGCTTAATGACACACCTGAAAGCCCTGGAACAAAAAGAAGCTATTTCGCCCAGGAGGAGTAGGAGGCAGGAAATCATCAAACTCAGGGCCGAAATCAATCAAGTAGAAACAAAGAGAACCATACAAAAAATCAACAATACCAGGAGCTGGTTCTTTGAGAAAATCAACAAGATAGATAAACCCTTAGCCAGAATGACCAAAGGGCACAGAGAAAGTATCCAAATTAACAAACTTAGAAATGAAAAGGGAGATATAACAACGGAAACTGAGGAAATCCAAAAAATCATCAGATCCTACTACAAGAGCCTATACTCAACACAACTGGAGAATCTGGAGGAAATGGACAATTTCCTTGACAGATACCAAATACCAAAATTAAATCAGGACCAACTAGACCATCTAAACAGTCCCATAATGCCTAAAGAAATAGAAGGAGTCATAGAAAGTCTTCCAACCAAAAAAAGCACAGGACCAGATGGCTTCAGTGCAGAATTCTACCAGACCTTCAAAGAAGAGTTAACACCAATACTCTTCAAACTATTCCACAAAATAGAAACAGAAGGAACACTACCCAATTCCTTCTACGAAGCCACAATTACGCTGATACCAAAGCCACACAAAGATCCAACAAAGAAAGAGAACTTCAGACCAATTTTCCTTATGAACATCGATGCAAAAATACTCAATAAAATTCTTGCCAACCGAATCCAAGAACACATCAAAACGATCATCCACCATGATCAAGTAGGCTTTATCCCAGGAATGCAGGGTTGGTTCAATATACGGAAATCCATCAATACAATCCACTACATAAACAAACTCAAAGAACAAAACCACATGGTCATTTCATTGGATGCTGAAAAAGCATTTGACAAAATTCAGCATCCCTTCATGCTTAAAGTCTTGGAGAGAACAGGAATTCAAGGCCCATACCTAAACATAGTAAAAGCAATATACAGCAAACCGGTAGCCAGCATCAAACTAAATGGAGAGAAACTTGAAGCAATCCCACTGAAATCAGGGACCAGACAAGGCTGCCCCCTTTCTCCTTATCTTTTCAATATTGTACTTGAGGTACTAGCTCGGGCAATTCGACAACATAAGGAGGTCAAAGGGATACAAATTGGAAAGGAAGAAGTCAAACTATCATTATTTGCAGACGACATGATCGTCTACCTAAGTGACCCAAAGAACTCCACTAGAGAGCTCCTACAGCTGATAAACAACTTCAGCAAAGTGGCAGGTTATAAAGTCAACTCAAGCAAATCAGTGGCCTTCCTATACTCAAAGGATAAGCAGGCTGAGAAAGAAATTAGGGAAATGACCCCCTTCACAATAGCCTCAAACAGTATAAAGTATCTTGGGGTGACTCTTACCAAACATGTGAAAGATCTGTATGACAAGAACTTCAAGACTCTGAAGAAGGAAATGGAAGAAGACCTCAAAAAATGGGAAAACCTCCCATGCTCATGGATCGGCAGAATCAATATAGTTAAAATGGCCATTTTGCCTAAAGCACTATACAGATTCAATGCAATACCCATCAAAATCCCAACTCAATTCTTCACAGAGCTAGAAAGAGCAATTATCAAATTCATCTGGAACAACAAAAAACCCAGGATAGCTAAAACTATTCTCAGCAACAAAAGGAAATCTGGGGGAATCAGTATCCCTGACCTCAAGCAATACTACAGAGCAATAGTGTTAAAAACTGCATGGTATTGGTACAGTGACAGACAGGAGGATCAATGGAACAGGATTGAAGATCCAGAAATGAACCCACACACCTATGGCTACTTGATCCTCGACAAAGAGGCTGAAAACATCAAATGGAAAAAAGATAGCCTTTTCAACAAATGGTGCTGGTTCAACTGGAGGTCAGCATGCAGAAGAATGCGAATTGATCCATCCTTGTCTCCTTGTACTAAGCTCAAATCCAAATGGATCAAGGACCTCCACATAAAGCCAGACACTCTGAAGCTAATAGAAAAAAAACTGGGGAAGACCCTTGAGGACATCGGTACAGGGAGAAAGTTTCTGAACAGAACACCAATAGCGTATGCTCTAAGAGCAAGAATTGACAAATGGGACCTCATAAAATTACAAAGTTTCTGTAAGGCAAAGGACACCATCAAGAGGACAAATCGGCAACCAACAAATTGGGAAAAGATCTTCACCAATCCTACATCAGATAGAGGGCTAATATCCAATATATATAAAGAACTCAAGAAGTTAGACTCCAGAAAACCAAACAACCCTATTAAAAAATGGGGTACAGAGTTAAACAAAGAATTCTCACCTGAAGAACTTCGGATGGCGGAGAAGCATCTTAAAAAATGCTCAACTTCATTAGTCATTAGGGAAATGCAAATCAAAACAACCCTAAGATTTCATCTTACACCAGTCAGAATGGCTAAGATTAAAAATTCAGGAGACAGCAGGTGTTCGAGAGGGTGTGGAGAAAGAGGAACACTCCTCCACTGCTGGTGGGGTTGCAAATTGGTACAACCACTCTGGAAATCAGTCTGGCGGTTCCTCCGAAAACTGGGCACCTTACTTCCAGAAGATCCTGCTATACCACTCCTGGGCATATACCCAGAAGACTCCCCACCATGTAATAAGGATACATGTTCTACTATGTTCATAGCAGCCCTATTTGTAATTGCCAGATGCTGGAAAGAACCCAGGTATCCCTCAACAGAAGAGTGGATGCAAAAAATGTGGTATATCTACACAATGGAGTACTATTCAGCCATTAGAAACAATGAATTCATGAAATTCTTAGGCAAATGGATGGAGCTAGAGAATATCATACTAAGTGAGGTAACCCAGACTCAAAAGGTGAATCATGGTATGCACTCACTAATAAGTGGATATTAACCTAGAAAACTGGAATACCCAAAACATAATCCACACATCAAATGAGGTACAAGAAGAAAGGAGGAGTGGCCCCTGGTTCTGGAAAGACTCAGTGAAACAGTATTCAGCAAAGCCAGAACGGGGAAGTGGGAAGGGGTGGGTGGGAGGACAGGGGAAGAGAAGGGGGCTTGCGGGACTTTCGGGGAGTGGGGGGGCTAGAAAAGGGGAAATCATTTGAAATGTAAATAAATTATATCGAATAATAAAAAAAAAAAAAGAATACCACGTTATAAGGAAATACAGTGTTGCAGAGTAAGGACAAATACATGCGTATTAGAACTACTTACACTTTAGGAGAAGAAATAACACATCATGCGAAATTATATTGTTTTTCCTAAACAAAACGTTGTAACTCGAAAAGCTTTGGTGTTGTGTGTATGTCTAAGTGTGTAGCCTCAAAAGAGAACCCACAGGAGAATTTCCTCTCCAAAAAATATGTCAGAATACCACGTTTCGAGGAAATCCCGCATCGTGCGAAATTATCTTGTTTTTCCTAAACAACACGTTGTAACTCGAAGAGCTTTGGTGTTGCGTGTATGTCTAAGCGTGTAGCCTCAAAAGAGAACGAAGAGGAGAGTTTTTTCTTGAAAGAATATGAAAGAATACCACATTATAAGGAAATACAGTGTTGCAGAGTAAAGAAAAATACGTACGTATTAGAAATACTTAAAATTTACGAGAAGAAATAATGCATCTTGAAAATTATCTTGTTTTTCCTAAACAACACGTTGTAACTAGAAAAGATTTGGTGTTGCGTGTATGTCTAAATGTGTAGCCTCCAAAGGGAATCCACAGGAGAATTTTCTCTCGAAAAAATATGTAGAAATTCCACGTGTTAAGGAAATACCGCATCATGCGAAATTATCTTGTTTTTCCTAAACAACACGTTGTAACTCGAAAAGCTTTGTGTTGCGTGTATGTCTAAGCTTGTAGCCTCAAAAGAGAAGGCACAGGAGAGATTTCTCTCGAAAGAATATGTAAGAATACCACGTTATAAGGAAATACAGTGTTGCAGGGTAAAGACAAATACGTACGTATTAGAAATACTTAAACTTTACTAGAAGAAATAACACATCGCGCAAAATTATCTTGTTTTTCCTAAACAACACATTGTAACTCGAAATCGAAAAGATATTGTGTTGCATGTATGACTAAGCGTGCAGCCTCAAAAGAGAAAGCACAGGAGAGTTTTCTCTCAAAAAAATATGTCACAATACCACGTTTTAAGGAAATCCCGCATCGTGAGAAATTATCTTGTTTTTCCTAAACATGTTTTAACTAGAAAACCTTTGGTGTTGCGTGTATGTCTAAGTGTGTAGCCTCAAAAGAGAACGCACAAGAGAGTTTTCTCTCGAAAGAATATGTAAGAATACCAAGTTATAAGGAAATACAGTGTTGCAGAGTAAAGACAAATACGTACTTATTAGAAATACTTAAAATTTACGAGAAGAAATAACGCATCGTAAAAAATTATCTTATATTTCCTAAACAACACGTTGTAACTCGAAAAGATTTGGTGTTGTGTGTATGTGTAAATGTGTAGCCTCAAAAGAGAACGCACAGGAGAGTTTTCTCTCCAAAAAATATGTCAGAATACCACGTTTTAAGAAAATCCCGTATCATCCGAAATTATCTTGTTTTTCCTAAACATCTTGCTGTAACTCGAAAAGTTTTGGTGTTGCGTTTTTATCTAAGGTGCAGCCACAAAAGAGAATGCACAGGAGAGTATTCTCTCGAAAGAATATGTAAGAATACCACGTTATAAGGAAATATAGTGTTGCAGAGTAAAGACAAATACGTACGTATTAGAAATACTTAAACTTTACAAGAAGAAATAACGCATCATGCAAAATTATCTTGTTTTTCCTAAACAACACATTGTAACTCGAAAAGATTTGGTGTTGCGTGTATGTCTAAGCTTGTAGTCTCAAAAGAGAATGCACAGGAGAGTTTTCTCTTGAAAAAATATATCAGAATACCACGTTTTAAGGAAATCCCGTATCGTGAGAAAATATCTAGTTTTTCCTAAACAACATGTTGTAACTCGAAAAGCTTTGTTGTTGCATGTATGTCTAAGCGTGTAGCCCCAAAAGAGAATGCACAGAAGAGTTTTCTCTCGCAAGAATATGTAAGAGTACCACAATACAAGGAAACACAGTTTTGCAGAGTAAAGCCACATACGTACATATTAGAAACACTTAAACTTTACGAGAATAACGCATCATGCAAAATTATCTTGTTTTTCCTAAACAACACATTGTAACTCAAAAAGATTTGGTGTTGCGTGTATGTCTAAGCTTGTAGCCTCAAAAGCGAACGCACAGGAGAGTTTTCTCTCGAAAAAATATGTCAGAATACCACGTTTTAAGGAAATATCGCATCGTGAGAAATTATCTTGTTTTTTCTAAACAACACGTTGTAACTCGAAAAGCTTTGGTGTTGCGTGTATGTCTAAGCGTGTAGCCTCAAAAGAGAATGCACCGGAGATTTTTTCTTGAAAGAATATGTAAAAATACCACGTTATAAGGAAATACAGTGTTGCAGAGTAAAGACAAATTCGTACGTATTGGAAATACTTAAACTTTATGAGAAGAAATAACGCATCGTGAAAAATTATCTTGTATTTCCTAAACAACACGTTGTAACTCGAAAAGATTTGGTGTTGCGTGTATGTCTAAACATGTAGCCTCAAAAGAGAACCCACAGTAGTATTTTCTCTTTAAAAAATATATCAGAATACCACGTTTTAAATAAATCCTGCATCGTGCGTAATTATCTTGTTTTTCCAAACATGTTTTAACTCAAAAAGCTTTGGTGTTTTGTGTATGTCTAAATGTGTAGCCTCAAAAGAGAAGCCACAGGAGAATTTCTCTCGAAAAAAAATGTCAGAATATCATGTTTTAGGAAATCCTGCATCATGCGAAATTAACGTGTTTTTCTTAAACAACACGTTGTAACTCGAAAAGCTTTGGTGTTGCGTGTTTGTCTAAGCGTGTAGCCTCAAAATAGAACACACAGGAGAGTTTTCTCTCGAAAAAATATGTCAGAATACCACGTTTTAAGAAAATCCCGCATCATGCGAAATTATCTTGTTTTTCCTAAACAACTTGTTGTAACTCGAAAAGCTTTGGTGTTGCGTTTTTATCTAAGGTGCAGCCTCAAAAGAGAACGCACAGGAGAGTTTTCTCTAGAAAGAATATGTAAGAATACCACGTTATAAGGAAATATAGTGTTGCAGAATAAAGACAAATACGTACGTATTAGAAATACTTAAACTTTACAAGAAGAAATAATGCATCGTGCAAAATTATCTTGTTTTTACTAAACAACATGTTGTAACTCGAAAAGATTTGGTGTTGCATGTATGTCTACGCTTGTAGCCTCAAAAGAGAATGCACAGGAGAGTTTTCTCTTGCAAGAATATGTAAGAATACCACGTTACAAGGAAATACAGTTTTGCAGAGTAAAGACAATTACGTACATATTAGAAACACTTAAACTTTACGAGAAGAATAACACATGGTACAAAATTATCTTGTATTTCCTAAACAACAGTTTGTAACTTAAAAAGAATTGAAGTGGCGTGTAGCCTCAAAAGAGAACGCACAGGAGAGTTTTCACTCGAAAAAATATGTCAGAATACCACGTTTTAAGGATATCCCGATTCGTGCGAAATTATCTTGTTTTTCTTAAACAACACATTGTAACTCGAAAAGCTTTGGTGTTGCGTGTATGTCTAAGCGTGTAGCGTCAAAAGAGGATGCAGTGGAGAGTTTTCTCTCGAAAGATTTCGTAAGAATACCACGTTATAAGGAAATACAGTGTTGCAGAGTAAAAACAAATACGTACGTATAAGAAATACATAAACTTTACAAGAAGAAATAACGCATCATGCAAAATTATCTTGCTTTACCTAAACAACACGATTTAACTAGAAAAGATTTGGTGTTGTGTGTTTGTGTAAATAGGTAGCCTCAAAAGAGAACCCACAGGAGAATTTTCTCTCGAAAAAATATGTCAGAATATCATGTTTGAAGGAAATCCTTCATCGTGTGAACTTATCTTGTTTTGCCTAAACAACACGTTGGACTCGATAAGCTTTGGTGGTGCGTGTATGTCTAAGCGTGTAGCCTCAAAAGAGAACGCACAGGAAAGTTTTCTCTCGAAAAAATATGTCAGAATACCATGTTTTAAGAAAATCCCGTATCGTGCGAAATTATCTTGTTTTTCTTAAGCAACTTTTAACACGAAAAGCTTTGGTGTTGCGTTTTTTTCTAAGCATGCAGCCTCAAAAGAGAACGCATAGGAAAGTTTTCTCTCGAAAGAATATGTTAGAATACCACGTTATAAAGAAATAAAGTGTTGCAGAGTAAAGACAAAAATGTATGTATTGGAAATACTTAAACTTTACGAGAAGGAATAACGCATTATGCAAAATTATCTTGTTTTTCCTAAACAACACGTTGTAACTCAAAAAGCTTTGGGGTTGCGTGTATGTCTAAGCGTGTAGCCTCAAAAGAGAATGCAAAGGAGAGTTTTCACTCGAAAGAATATGTAAGAATAAAACGTTATAAGGAAATACAGAGTTGCTTATTAAAGACAAACACGGACATATTGGAAAAACTTAAACTTTATGAGAAGAAATAATGCATCGCGCAAAATTATCTATTTTTTCCTAAATAACACGTTGTAACTCGAAAAGATTTGGTGTTGCGTGTATGTGTAAGCTTCTAGCCTCAAGGGGGAACGCACAGGAGAGTTTTCTCTTGAAAAAACATGTCAGAATACCCCGTTATAAGGAAATAGCACATCGTGCGAAATTATCTAGTTTTTCCTAAACAACACGTTGTAACTTGAAAAGCTTTCTTGTTTCGTGTATGTCTAAGTGTGTAGCCTCAAAAGAGAACACACAGGAGAGTTTTCTCTCAAAAGAATATGTAAGAATACCACGTTATAAGGAAATACAGTGTTGCAGAGTAAAGACAAATACGTACATATTAGAAATGCTTAAAATTTACGAGAAGAAATAACGCATCATGCAAAATTATCTTGTTTTTCCTAAACAACACGTTGTAACTCGAAAAGAATTGGTGTTGCATGTATGTCTAAATGTATAGCCTCAAAAGAGAACACACAGGAGAATTTACTCTCGAAAAAATATGTCATAATACCACGTTTTAAGGAAATCCCGCATCGTGCGAAATTATCTTTTTTCCCTAAACAACACGTTTTAACTCGAAAAGCTTTGGTGTTGCGCGTATGTCTAAGCATGTAGCCGCAAAAGAGAACGCACAGGAGAGTTTTCTCTTGAAAAAATATATAAGAATACCACGTTATAAGGAAATACAGTGTTGCAGAATAAAGACAAATATGTACGTATTAGAAATACTTAAAATTTACAAGAAGAAATAAAGCATCGTGCAAAATTATCTTGTATTTCCTAAACAACATGTTGTAACTCGAAAAGATTTTGTGTTGCGTGTATGGTAAAGCATGTAGTCCCAAAAGAGAACGCACAGAAGAATTTTCTCTCGAAAAAATATTTCAGAATACCACGTTTTAAGGAAATCCAGCATCGTGCGAAATTATTTTGTTTTTCCTAAACAACACGTTGTAACTCGAAAAGCTTTGGTGTTGCGTGTATGTCTAAGCATGCAGCCTCAAAAGAGAACACACAGGAGAGTTTTCTCTCGAAAGAATATGTAAGAATACCACGTTATAAGGAAATACAGTGTTGTAGAGTAAAGACAAATACGTACGTATTAGAAATACTTAAAATTTACAAGAAGAAATAACGCATCGTGCAAAATTATCTTATATTTCTTAAACAACACGTTGTAACTCGAAAAGAATTGTTGTTGCGTGTATGTCTAAATGTGTAGCCACAAAAGAAAACCCACAGGAGAATTTTCTTTTGAAATAATACGTCATAATACCACGTTTTAAGGAAATCCTGCATCGTGCGAACTTATCTTGTTTTTCCTAAACAACACGTTGGAACTCGAAAAACTTTGGTGTTGCATGTATGTCTAAGCGTGCAGCCTCAAAAGAGAACGCACAGGAGAGCTTTCTCTCGAAAAAATATGTCACAATACCACGTTTTAAGGAAATCCCGAATCATATGAAATTATCTTGTTTTTCATAAACAACATGTTTTAACTCGAAAAGCTTTGGTGTTGCGTGTATGTCTAAGTGTGTAGCCTCAAAAGAGTACGCACAGGAGAGTTTTCTCTCACAAGAATATGTAAGAATACCATGTTATATGGAAATACAGTGTTGCAGAGTAAGGACAAATACGTACGTATTAGAAATACTTAAACTTTACGTGAAGAAATAACGCATCTTGCGAAATTATCTTGTTTTTCCTAAACAAAACGTTGTAACTCGAAAGGCTTTGGTGTTGCGTGTATGTCTCAGCATGTAGCCTCAAAAGAGACGCACAGGAGAGTTTCTCTTGAAAGAATATGTAAGAATACAACGTTATAAGGAAATACAATGTTGCAGAGTAAGGACAAATACGTACATATTAGAAATACTTAAACTTTACGGGAAGAAATAACGTATCGTGCAAAATTATCTTGTATTTCCTAAACAACACGTAACTCGAAAAGATTTGGTGTTGCGTGTATGAGTAAGCGTGCAGCCTCAAAAGAGAACGCACAGGAGAGTTTTCTCTCGAAAAAATATGTCACAATACCACGTTTTAGGGAAATACCGCATCATGCGAAATTATCTTGTTTTTCCTAAACAACACGTTGTAACTCGAAAAGTTTGGTGTTGTGTGTATGTCTAAGCATGTAGCCTCAAAAGAGAACACACAGGAGAGTTTTCTCTCGAAAGAATATGTAAGAATTCCACGTTACAAGGAAATACAGTGTTGCAGAGTAAAGACAAATACGTACGTATTAGAAATACTTAAACTTTATGAGAAGAAATTACGCTCCGTACAAAATTATCTTGTATTTCCTAAACAACAAGTTGATATTCGTAAAGATTTGGTGTTGCGTGTAGGTCTAAGCATGTAGCCGGAAAAGAGAACACACAGGAGAGTTTTCTCTCGAAAAAATATGTCAGAATACCACGTTTTAAGGAAATCCTGTCTCCTGTGAAATTATCTTGTTTTTCCTAAACAACACGTTCTAACTCGAAAAACTTTGGTGTTGCGTGCATGTGTAAGGGTTCAGCCTCAAAAGAGAACGCACAGGAGAGTTTTCTCTTGAAAGAATATGTAAGAATAGCACGTTATAAGGAAATACAGTGTTGCAGAATAAAGACAAATACGTACATATTAGAAATACTTAAAATTTACGAGAAGAAATAACGCATCGTGCTAAAATATCTTGTATTTCCTAAACAACACATTGTAACTCGAAAAGATTTGGTGTTGCATGTATGGTAAAGCATGTAGTCTCAAAAGAGAACACACAGGAGAATTTTCTCTCGAAAAAATATGTCAGAATACCTCTTTTTAAGGAAATCCTGCATCGTGCGGAAATATCTTGTTTTTCCTAAACGTTGTAACTCGAAAAGATTTGGTGTTGCGTGTATCTCTAAGCTTCTAACCTCAAAAGAGAACGCACAAGAGAGTTTTCTCTCGAAAAAACATGTCAGAATACCCCGTTTTAAGGAAATCGCTCATCATGCGAAATTATCTTGTTTTTCCTAAACAAAACGGTGTAACTTGAAAAGCTTTGGTGTTGTGTGTGTGTGTAAGTGTGTAGCCTCAGACGAGAACACACAAGAGAGTTTTCTCTCGAAAGAATATGTAAGAATACCCCGTTACAAGGAAATACAGTGTTGCAAATTAAAGACATATACGTATATATTGGAAATACTTAAACTTTATGAGAAGAAATAACGCATCGAGCATAATTATCTTGTTTTTCCTAAATAACACGTTGTAACTCGAAAAGATTTGGTGTTGTGTGTATGTCTAAGCTTCTAGCCTCAAAAGAGAACGCACAAGAGAGTTTTCTCTCAAAAAAACATGTGAGAATACCCCATTTTATGGAAATCGCTCATTGTGCTAAATTATCTTGTTTTTTCCTAAACAACACATTGTAACTTGAAAAGCTTTGGTTTTGCATGTATGTCTAAGCGTGTAGCCTCAAAAGAGAACGCACAGGAACGTTTTCTCTCGAAAGAATATGTAAGAATACCACGTTATAAGCAAATAGAATGTTGCAGAGTAAAGACAAATATGTACGTATTAGAAATACTTAAACTTTATGAGAAGAAATAACGCATCATACAAAATTAACTTGTATATCCTAAACAACACGTTGTAACCTGAAAAGATTTAGTGTTGCTTGTAAATCTAAATGTGTAGCCTCAAAAGAGAAGCCAAAGGAGAATTTTCTCTCCAAAAAATAAATCAGAATACCACGTTTTAAGGAAATCCCGCATCGTGCGAAATTATCTTGTTTTTCCTAAACAACATGTTGTAACTCGAAAAGCTTTGGTGATGCGTGTATGTCTAAGCGGTAGCCTCAAAAGAGAAAGAAGAGGACAGTATTCTCTTGAAAGAATATGAAAGAATACCACCTTATAAGGAAATACAGTGTTGCAGAATAAAGACAAATACGTACGTATTAGAAATACTTAACTTTACTCAATGGATAAGCAGGCTGTGAAAGAAATTAGGGAAATGACCCCCTTCACAATAGCCACAAATAGTATAAAGTATCTTGGGGTGACTCTTACCAAACATGTGAAAGATCTGTATGACAAGAACTTCAAGACTCTGAAGAAGGAAATGGAAGAAGACCTCAAAAAATGGGAAAACCTCCCATGCTCATGGATCGGTAGAATCAATATTGTTAAAATGGCCATTTTGCCAAAAGTAATCTACAGATTCAATGCAATATCATCAAAATCCCAACTCAATTCTTCACAGAGTTAGAAAGAGCAATTATCAAATTCATCTGGAATAACAAAAAACCCAGAATAGCTAAAACTATTCTCAGCAACAAAAGGAATTCTGGGGGAATCAGTATCCCTGACCTCAAGCAATACTACAGAGCAATAGTGTTAAAAATTGCATGGTATTGGTACAGTGACAGGCAGGAGGATCAGTGGAACAGGATTGAAGATCCAGAAATGAACCCACACACCTATGGCCACTTGATCCTCGACAAAGAGGCTGAAAACATCCAATGGAAAAAAGATAGCCTTTTCAACAAATGGTGCTGGTTCAACTGGAGGTCAGCATGCAGAAGAATGCGAATTGATCCATCCTTGTCTCCTTGTACTAAGCTCAACTCCAAATGGATCAAGGACCTCCACATAAAGCCAGATACTCTGAAGTTAATAGAAAAGAAACTGGGGAAGACCCTTGAGGACATCGGTACAGGGAGAAAGTTTCTGAACAGAACACCAATAGCGTATGCTCTAAGAGCAAGAATTGACAAATGGGACCTCATAAAATTACAAAGTTTCTGTAAGGCAAAGGACACCATCAAGAGGCCAAATCGGCAACCAACAAATTGGGAAAAGATCTTCACCAATCCTACATCAGATAGAGTGCTAATATCCAATATATATAAAGAACTCAAGAAGTTAGATTCCAGAAAACCAAACAACCCTATTAAAAAATGGGGTACAGAGTTAAACAAAGAATTCTCACCTGAAGAACTTCGGATGGTGGAGAAGCATCTTAAAAAATGCTCAACTTCATTAGTCATTAAGGAAATTCAAATCAAAACAACCCTGAGATTTCACCTTACACCAGTCAGAATGGCTAAGATTAAAAATTCAGGAGATAGCAGGTGTTGGAGAGGGTGTGGAGAAAGAGGAACACTCCTCCACTGCTGGTGGGGTTGCAAATTGGTACAACCACTCTGGAAATCAGTCTGGCAGTTCTTCCGAAAACTGGGCACCTCACTTCCAGAAGATCCTGCTATACCACTCCTGGGCATATACCCAGAGGATTCCCCACCATGTAATAAGGATACATGCTCTACTATGTTTATAGCAGCCCTATTTATAATTGCCAGGTGTTGGAAAGAACCCAGGTAACCCTGAACAGAAGAGTAGATGCAAAAAATGTGGCATATCTACACAATGGAGTACTATTCAGCCATTAGAAACAACGAATTCATGAAATTCTTAGGCAAATGGATGGAGCTAGAGAACATCATACTCAGTGAGGTAACCTAGAATCAAAAGATGAATCATGGTATGCACTCACTAATAAGTGGATAACCTAGAAACTATAAACCTAGAAACCTGGATTACCCAAAACATAATCCACACATCAAATGAGGTACATTGAGTCTTTCCCCTTGTTCTGGAAAGACTCAATGAAGCAGTATTCAGCAAAACCAGAACAGGGAAGTGGGAAGGGGTGGGTGGGAGGACAGGGGGAGAGAAGGGGGCTTACGGGACTTTTTGGGAGTAGGGGGGCTAGGAAAGGGGAAATCATTTGAAATGTAAATAAAAAATATATCGAATAAAAAAAAAGACTGAAAAAAAAAATGCAATCATTGATAAGCGGATATTAATTAGCCCTGAAGCTCTTAATACTGAAGATTCAATTAGCATATCAAATGCTTCCCATGAAGAAGGAAGAAGAGGGCCCTAATCCTGAAAAGACTTGATTCAGCATTGTAGGGGAGTACCAGGACAGAGAAAAGGGAGGGGGAAAGACAAGAGAATGGATGGAGAGAAGAGGACTTATGGAACATATGGGGGGGGGGACTGGGAAAGGGGAAGGCTTTTAGAATGTAAACAAAGAATATAGAAAATAAATTTAAAAAATTAAAAACAAAAAAAAAAGAAATACTTAAACTTTACTAGAAGAAATAACGCGTTGTGCAAAATTATATTGTTTTTCCTAAACAACACGTTGTAACTCGAAAATATATGGTGTTGCATGTATGACTAAGCGTGCAGCCACAAAAGAGAACGCACAGGAGAGTTTTCTCTTGAAAAAATATGTCAGAATACCACGTTTTAAGGAAATCCCGCATCATGTGAAATTATCTTGTTTTTCCTAAACAACATGTTTTAACTCGAAAAGCTTTGGTGTTGCGTGTATGTCTAAGTGTGTAGCCTCAAAAGAGAACGCACAGGAAAGTTTTCTCTCGAAAGAATATGTAAGAATACCACGTTATAAGGAAATACAGTGTTGCAGAGTAAGGACAAAAACATACATATTAGAAATACTTAAACTTTACGAGAAGAAATAATGCATCATGCGAAATTATCTTGTTTTTCCTAAACAAAACGTTGTAACTCGAAAAGCTTTGGTGTTGCGTGCATGTCTAAGTGTGTAGCCTCAAAAGAGAACGCACAGGAGAATTTTCTCTCCAAAAAATATGTCAGAATACCACGTTTCAAGGAAATCCCGCATCGTGCGAAATTATCTTATTTTTCCTAAACAACACGTTGTAACTCGAAGAGCTTTGGTGTTGCGTGTATGTCTAAGCGTGTAGCCTCAAAAGAGAACGAAGAGGAGAGTTTTCTCTCGAAAGAATATGAAAGAATACCACGTTATAAGGAAATACAGTGTTGCAGAGTAAAGAAAAATACGTACGTATTAGAAATACTTAAAATTTACGAGAAGAAATAATGCATCTTGAAAATTATTTTGTTTTTCCTAAACAACACGTTGTAACTAGAAAAGATTTGGTGTTGCGTGTATGTCTAAATGTGTAGCCTCCAAAGAGAACCCACAGGCGAATTTTCTCTCGAAAAAATATGTCAGAATCCCACGTGTTAAGGAAATAACGCATCATGCGAAATTATCTTGTTTTTCCTAAACAACAAGTTGTAACTCAAAAAGCTTTGGTGTTGCGTGTATTTCTAAGCTTGTAGCCTCAAAAGAGAATGCACAGGAGAGATTTCTCTCGAAAGAATATGTAAGAATACCACGTTATAAGGAAATACAGTGTTGCAGGGTAAAGACAAATACGTACGTATTAGAAATACTTAAACTTTACTAGAAGTAATAACGCGTCGTGCAAAATTATCTTGTTTTTCCTAAACAACACGTTGTAACTCGAAAAGATATTGTGTTGCATGTATGACTAAGCATGCAGCCTCAAAAGAGAATGCACAGGAGAGTTTTCTCCAAGAAATATGTCAGAATACCACGTTTTAAGGAAATCCAGCATTGTGCGAAATTATCTTGTCTTTCCTAAACAATACGTGTTAACTCGAAAAGCTTTGTGTTGCGTGTATGTCTAAGTGTGTAGCCTCAGAAGAGAACGCACAGGAGAGTTTTCTCTCGAAAGAATATGTCAGAATACCATGTTACAAGGAAATACAGTGTTGCAGAATGAAGACAAATATGTACGTATTAGAAATAGTTAAAGTTTACGAGAAGAAATAACGCTCCGTACAAAATTATCTTGTATTTCCTAAACAACAAGTTGAAATTCGAAAAGATTTGGAGTTGCGTGTATGTCTAAGCTTATAGCCACAAAAGAGAATGCACAGAAGAGTTTTCTCTCGAAAAAAATATGTCAGAATACCACGTTTTAAGGAAATCCTGCATCTTGCGAAATTATCTTGTTTTTCCTTAACAACACGTTGTAACTTGAAAAGCTTTGGTGTTGCGTGTATGTCTAATCGTGCAGCCTCAAAAGAGAACGCACAGGAGAATTTTCTTTCGTCAAAATTTGTCAGAATAGCACGTTTTAAGGAAATCCCGCATTGTGCGAAATTATCTTGTTTTTCCTAAACAACACGTTGTAACTCGAAAAACTTTGGTGTTGCGTGTATGTCTAAGTGTGTAGCCTCAAAAGTGAACGCACAGGAGAGTTTTCTCTCGAAAGAATATGTAAGAATACCACGTTATAAGGAAATACAGTGTTGCAGAGTAAAGACAAAGACGTACGTAATGGAAACAAATAAACTTTACGAGAAGAAATAACGCATCGTACAAAATTAGCTTGTATTTCCTAAGAATAACTTAAATTCATGAACCTGGTTTTTCTTTTATTTTTTCAGTGAAGGTGGTGTTTTTAAGGCTTATCTCATTTTCCCAAAAGATTATCACCTCAGGCCTCCTAAAATGAAATTCATTACAGAGATTTGGCACCCAAATTGTAAGTTTTCTAATTTTATTTTCACATTTGCAAGTTTAATGATCTGTCACTAAAGATTTCACAACTATCTCAGTAAAAGTGCTTAGTGATTTTATGGTGTTTTTGTGCATATGGTCTTGTAATTGACTCTAAATACAAAGGTTCTTAGGTTCTTTCCTTCCTTCCTTCCTTCCTTCCTTCCTTCCTTCCTTCCTTCCTTCCTTCCTTCCTTTCCTTTCCTTTCCTTTCTTTTCCTTCCTTCCTTCCTTCCTTCCTTCTTTCCTTCCTTCCTTCCCTTCCTTCCTTCCTTTCCTTCCTTCCCTTTTCTTTCTTTTTTCTTAGTTTTCTGCTTTGGAGATGAGGAGTAGCAGGCTTGAGTTCCAGATCAGCATGGACCTCACTATGTAGCTAAAGTTTGCCTTGAACTTTTGGTAATCTTTGTGTCTTAAGTTGCCAATTGGTCGGCTTACAGGCAAGAGCCGCTACCACACTCTGGGAGTGTTTACTTATCATGCACAAAATCTTAGATTTGATCTTCAACATTGCATAAAATGTATGTGGTGATGATGCAAACATGTACTCTTCTAGCTACATAACAAAGAAAATTGTAAAGGTGTATCCCAAAATCTTATAGATTACAGAATTATTTATGTTAGCTAAAAAGTTATGGCTAAAAGTTAGCCATAATACTAGTGCCTATCAGTTGATGAAAGTAAAAGCAAAATGTTGCATATACATATAATGAAATGTGATTTGATTTATAAAAGTGTTTGGTATGATTTGGTAACAAAAAAGTGAAACCAGATGCCTTTGGTATCTGTCAGTGTCTGCCTTCACATGCACGGCCATACACAGGCATATGTTCATACATGGAAAATAAATATTTTTTTCAAATTAGCAAACAGATGGAAGCAATCATTTAATAATTCCACTTATGAAATTTCAAGAATATGCAACTCTGAAGAGTATATCCATGGTTGTTTAGGACTGCTGGACAGCTTGAAGGGGAGAAGGGTCAATATAGATTATGAAAGAATTTGTGGGGGTGGTAATGACGACAAAAGTTCCTAAAAATGTGTGTGCTTTGGTTGTATAACTGAGAAGTGTACTATATAGAAACAATTGGATTGTATGTTTCAACTAGATGAATAATGTGTTGGGTGTTAAAGTTATTATGGGGATAGCTGGTAAAATTGTTCAGTGAGTTAAAGTTCTTGCCATGGAAGCCTAGTAATCTGAGTTTGATCCCTGGAATCCATATAGAGGTAGAGATCGCATTCCACTAAGTCATGCTCTGGCCTCTGCACATGGTCTGTGGCCTATGTGTTCATAGATACACACAATAATAATAATAAAATAATTTCCAAAAACACTACATGGCAAATAGTAATTTGTGTAGCTTAGATGTATTTCAGTTTAGACCTCTCTCTCTCTTCTGTTTTTGGTTTTTACTTGTTTGTTATTTTGGTTTAGATTTTTTTGTTTGTTTGGTTGGTTGGTTCTTTTATTTTTGAGACAGGTTGTCA
The DNA here is from genome assembly GCF_947179515.1 of Apodemus sylvaticus. NCBI lineage: Eukaryota > Metazoa > Chordata > Mammalia > Rodentia > Muridae > Apodemus > Apodemus sylvaticus. The sequence continues at coordinate 96,952,060 of NC_067484.1, read as the reverse complement.
CTGTAACATTGCCTGGCCTGAAATTATGTATGTAGATCAGGCTGGCATTAAACTCAGAAATTATCCTGCTTTTGCCTGTCATGTGCTGGAATTAAAGATTTGTACTGTCATGCCTAGCTTTCATACAGGGTTTTCAAGTGGATTTAGTATTAGAAATAAATCCATTTGTAAAGAGCAATGAGATGAAAGGGAAAAAATAGCAGACAAAACATTGTATGGGGAATTAAGAGCATTTTGGCAAAATAAATGTAAATATTAAGTGTATAGCTAGCTATAGAGTTAATAATTAACATCTCACAGAGAACATAGTTGTCATCCAACATACTTTTGGAAACGTTGCTTAAATCAGAGATCACTAGAATTTAAACAGTGTCAGTATAGAAGAACTTTTGTTTTGAATAAGACAGCCATAATGGCATCAGTGTTTATTTCTGATGGCTATATAAATGACATATTTATTTTAAAAGTGTGATTCGGCATGATTCTAATTTTGGTCATTCAACTTGGAATGCATTCTACCAACATTTAATGATGAATCTTGAAGACATGATAATTGAAATATGACAAATTTAAAGAACAAAACTGATTGTGTGATTCTGCTTCAGTGAAATATTTAATTAAAATAGAATGGGGCATTTTTAGATACTGAAGATTTAGGGAAAGTAAAGAATTTGTATAGACAATTTGATTTGAGGAAGATGTATAGTGGTTGTAATTGTGTATCATTGTGATTTTTAATTCTTAACTGAGAAATGGCAAAAATTGTAATTTTATTCGCTATATATAGTACAATAAAAATAAATTTCATGTCAACAGATATTAATCTGTTAATTAATGAGATAGATGTTCTCATTTTTTGAAGTGGCGTGTGAAATTAAAATATTTTAAAATTCTATAGCTTTAAATCTAAAATGATTCAAATTTAAATTACTAGTAATTGTTTTTGTTTCTTGAGACAGGGTTTCTCTGTGTAGTCCTGGCTGTTCTGGAACTCACTCTGTAAACTAGACTGGCCTCTAACTCTTAGAGATCTTCCTGCCTCTGCTTTCTGAGTACTGGGACAAAAAACATTCACCATTACTGGTCTACCAAATGATTGCTTTTTAAAAGTCATTTTCTTTTAAAATTTTTATTATTATTATTATTGTGGTGTTTGCTTATGTATGTATGTATGTATCCACCCATCCTATCTATCTATCTATCTATCTATCTATCTATCTATCTATCTATCTTATCTATCTATCTTATCTATCTATCTATCTTATCTATCTTATCTATCTTTTCTATCTATCTATCTATCTATCTATCTATCTATCTATCTATCTATCTATCTATCTATCTATCTATCTTATCTATCTATCTATCTATCTTATCTATCTATCTATCTATCTATCTATCTTATCTTATCTATCTATCTATCTATCTATCTATCTATCTATCTATCTTATCTATCTATGTATCTATGTATCTATGTATCTATGTATCTATGTATCTATCTATCTATCTATCTATCTATCTATCTATCTATCTTATCTGTCTATCTATCTATCATCTATCTTATCTATCTATCATCTATCTATCTTATCTATCCTATCTATCTATCTATCTATCTATCTATCTATCTATCTATCTATCCTATCTATCTTATCTATCTATCTATCTATCTATCTATCTATCTATCTATCTATGTATCTATCTATCTATCTATCTCTCTATCTTATCTATCCTATCTATCTATCATCTATCTTATCTATCATCTATCTATCTTATCTCTCTATCATCTATCTATCTTATCTGTCTTATCTATATATCCTATCTATCTATCTTATCGATTCTATCTTATCTATCTATCTTATCTATCTATCTATCTATCTTATCTATTCTATCTATCTATCTATCTATCTATCTATCTATCTATCTATCTATCTATCAGGTCTTATCATCTACCCTTGGCAGGCATGGAACTCAGAAATCTGTCTGATTCTGCCTCCTATATTATGTGATTAAAGGCATGGGCCACCACACTATATTATTATTAATTTGTTCTGTGTGTATGGGTGCTTTGCCTGCATGTAGGTGGGTCCTTGTATATGTGTACCTGTTGCCTCAAGATCCCAAAAGTGGGTTTTGTATACCCTAGGACTACAATTATATAAGGTTGTGCTGCCACATAGTTGCTGGGAATCAAACTCAAGTCCTCTGGAAGAACAGCGAATACTCTTAACAATGGAGTAATCTTAACAGACCCATTAATGATTTGGAGGTTGGGGGTCGATACAAGGTCTCATGTATTCCAGGCTGGCCTTGATCTTGTAGCTAAGGATATCCTTGAACTACTAATCTTTCTATTTATGTTTACCTCTTGAGTGTTGAACTTATAAATATGTGCTGTCATGACTGGTTTATAGGATGCTGGATGTGGGACCAAGGCTGTGCATTCTGGGCAAGTCCTCTTTTCTCTGAGCTACATATACCCTTCGGTTCCTATCTTCCAAATCTTGATCTTAAGTAGATTCCTTCTGATGGAATTATATACAATTATTCAATCTCATTTTTTCAAAGAAAGTTCCTTATTTTGTAAAACGTAGGGGAAAACAAAAACAACATTTTGGGCTGAATGTTACAATGTTTAATACTGTTCCTTTTTTATTTGTTAATTCCATTTTGTTGGATTTCACAAGCCATGGGAGTGGGTTAAGAAGAGAAACCTCAGTTAAAGGAAAGTTTTTGTATAAATCAGCAAAAACATGAGTTTTTGATTACATGTGAAGAGTAATTTTGCTTTACAGTAGGGCTTCCAAAAGTACTTGTTGGATTGATTAATTTTATATCCCTTGACATACAAACACCCACCCTCCCTCCTTTCCTCCCTCCCTCCTTCTGTTTCTGTCTCTCCCTATTCCCTCAGTCTCCCTGTGTTCTTTAACCATGAGTTGGGATAGGAAGATTGCTAACAGGGACAGTTAAAACTCTTTCAAAACAACAGCCAACCAAACAAGCATACATATGTTATTCCTGATTGAAATCTTTTTATACTCAGAAAATTTATTTATTCCTACTTGTTTTGTAAACTTCTTCAAGTAATAATAGTATTTTTGACAGAAGACATTTACTGTGAAAAGTTACTTTTATTAATTGCTGATATAATTATTTGAATATGTTTATAGATTAACACTGTAGGATTTTTTGAGAATATTTACTTTTGGATAAAATAGTGCAAAGTGAGATATAGTTGTGTCTTTATCCCCTATAAAATTGAGGATATTTCTGTATTTCTACCCCACTGACTGTTACTATATGGAACTTGCATTTAAAATGAGTTTGTGAAGTAGATTATGAGTATCACTTATTTATTGTAAAGGTTTTGTTATTGTGTATATTTATGTTTATGAGTGTTCTGTCTGCATATATATATGTGTACTATGTACCCATGGATGTAGGACAAAGGTGTTGGCTCCCCTGGAAGCAGAATTACAGATGATTGTGAAATGCCTTGTGGGTGCTGGGAATTAAACTTAGGTCCTCTGCAAGAGCCCCAGTGTTATTAACCACTGCAACATCTCTCTTGCCCCTTTTTTATTATTTTTAGTATGTGGATGTTTTGCATATATATATATATATATATATATATATATATATATATATATATATATATATATATATATATATATGTCTATATACCACATGCATGCCTGGTATCCACAGAGGCCAGAAAAGGGTGTCAGATTCTCTGGGACTGTAGGGTGTGAACTCTCATGTGAGTTTTCAGAATCAAACTCTGGTCTTCTGTGAGAGCAGCCAGTGTTTCTAATGATATATTTATTTATTTTATATATGTGAGTACACTATAGCAGACTTAGGACACACCAGAAGAGGGCATCATATCTTATTACATTTGGTTGTGAGCCACCATGTGGTCGCTGGGAATTGAACTCAAGAGCAGTCAGTGCTCTTAGCCACTGAACCATTTCTCCAGCGCATGGCCAATGCTTCTAATCACTGAGATATCTCTCCAATGTGTGTCTTTCTTTGAGTCTGTTAATTTTTATTATTATTACATCACCCTCCCCCTTTAAAATTTTTATTTGCTGAACCTTGAGGACCATCTTAACTAGAATTTGAGAGAAAGACAACTGTAAATGCTGAGAATAAAGAATTGGAGAAGTAGAAAAGAGATGGCATGTCCTTTGAATCAGGGACAGCTGTGGAGGTCTGCAATTACTTGTAATTTTAAAGAATGTAAAATATAGTTAATCTGTAACATTCTTAAAAGTTAGTAGATTACATTTAGGAAATCTCCATGTAAATAATGTTTTATATACATAAGTATCACATTTGTAATAGATTATGTGTAACCAAATTTAAACAATTCTTATTCTATAATTTTACAGTTGATAAAAATGGTGATGTTTTGCATTTCTATTCTTCATGAGCCTGGGGAGGATAAATATGGTTATGAGAAGCCAGAGGAACGCTGGTTACCTATCCATACTGTGGAAACCATCATGATTAGTGTCATTTCTATGCTGGCAGATCCTAATGGAGACTCACCTGCAAATGTAGATGCTGCGGTAAGGTATTTGCCTAATAACTGCTCCTTCTATCCTTTATCCTTTTTATTCTCTCTTAATAAAACTCAACGTGAAACTTACTACGTATATGCATATTTTTGTGTCCACATTTTCATAAAAATAAAAATTTATTATGTATAATGGATTATTTTGTATAATCTATGTATAATGGATTATTTTGAAATATGTAGGATAAATACGGTTATGAGAAGCCAGATATTGCACAATATCTAGATACTGTGCCATAGCAAATTTGATCTAGTTGGCATACATTAATTCCCTCACTAATTTTTTAGTAAGAACAATTAAAATCTATTCCTTTTCATTAGTATTCAAAATAATGGATTTCATTATGATATATGTTCATACAATTATCATGTAGTTGTCTTGGTTTGAGGCCTTTTTTGTTTTTTTTTGTTTGTTTGTTTTTTTTTTTTTTTTGGTTTTTGGTTTTTTCGAGACAGGGTTTCTCTGTGTAGCCCTGGCTGTCCTGGAACTCACTCTGTAGACCAGGCTGGCCTTGAACTCAGAAATCTGACTGCCTCTGCCTCCCAGAGGGATTACAGTCGTGCACCACCACCACCGCCCGGCTGAGGCTTTTTTTTTTTTACTTCGAAAAAATAAAAATTAAAAATTACTATTGTCTCTGCATTCTTTGAATGGTTGTTATAGGAAAGAGAAATAAAGGCTAAGTATTTTTGTGAGCATTTCCTTGTATCTACTTGTTTATTAAAAGTTGGTTTTGTTGCCGGGCGGTGGTGGTGCATGCCTGTAATCCCAGCACTCTGGTAAACAGAGGCAGGCGGATTTCTGAGTTTGAGGCCAGCCTGGTCTACAGAGTGAGTTCCAGGACAGCTGGAGCTACACAGAGAAACCCTGTCTCAAAAAACAAACAAACAAACAAACAAACAAACAAAATCCAACATGCCTTCATGATCAAAATTCTATGGTCAATAGTACTAGAAAAAGCATATGTCAACCCCCCCCCCCCCAAAAAAAAAGGCCAGGCGGTGGGCACACGCCTGTAATCCCAGCACTCTGGGAGGCAGAGGCAGGCAGATTTCTGAGTTTGAGGCCAGCCTGGTCTACAGAGTGAATTCCAGGACAGCCAGCGCTATACAGAGAAACCCAGTCTTGGGGGTGGGGGTGGGGAACCAAAACCCAAAAACCAACCAAACAACAACAACAAAAAAGCATATGTCTGTAAATTAAAAAGCAGAACCTTTTCTACTTTGTTTTGTCTGGCCTCAAAATAGTGTTTCTCTTTGTGTAGCCCCTGCAGGCCTGGCCTGGAACTTGCTCTGTCAACTTGACTAGCCTCAAATTCACAGTCAGAGTTTTTCATTTAAGCCACCAGAAAGAAGTCACAGCCACATGTTTTTCTCCTGCTTTTTGTCTATTTCTTTTAAGTGCCAGATGAACCAAACCTTTTAAAAGTTTTTTTTTAAATCAAAATGCATAACAATAGCTGGGCTACAAAGTGCATTCCAGGATAGCCAGGGCTAGCTACACAAAGAAACCCTGTCTCGAAATATCTGAAAAAAAGTAAGCAAGAAGGCAAGCAAGCAAACAAACAAACAAACAAGGAAGGAAGGAAGGAAGGGAGGGAGGGAGGGAGGGAGGAAGGAAGGAAGGAAGGAAGGAAGGAAAGAAAGAAAGAAAGAAAGAAAGAAAGAAAGAAAGAAAGAAAGAAAGAAAGAAAGAAAGAAAGAAAGAAAGAAAGAAAGAAAGAGAAAGAAAGAAACTAAACTGATTACAAATGTTCCTTCTCTGCATATCCAACCATTCCCAGATGTTAACATTTTACAAATGTGTTCTTTTTTTTTTTTTTTTGATTTTTTTCGAGACTGGGTTTCTCTGTGTACTCCTGGCTGTCCTGGAACTCACTCTGTAGACCAGGCTGGCCTCGAACTCAAAAATCCACCTGCCTCTGCCTCCCAGAGTGCTGGGATTACAGGCGTGCACCACCACCGCCCGGCTCTACAAATGTGTTCTTGATATTGAATTAACAAAACTTCCTTTAAGAATAGAAGATTTTGCCGGGCAGTGGTGGTACATACCTGTAGTCCTAGCACTCTGAGAGGAAGAGACATGTGTATTTCTGAGTTTGAGGCCAGCCTGGTCTACAGAGTGAGTTCCAGGATAGCCAGGGCTATACAGAAAAACTCTGTCTCGAAAATTCAAAAAAAAAAAAAAAAAAGATTAGAGGAATTTGATCCTTTGTACTAGGGAGGGTAAAACTAAAGAATATGGTAGGCATTTTGCCTATGGTATCTGTTCATATGTAGTCACAGGTGATTGTGAGCCCCTATAAAGGTACTAGATACAAATCCTTTAAAAAAAAAAAAAAAAAAAAAAAACAATCATTCAGTACTCTAAATTGTGCAGCCAGTGGGAAATTTCTCTAGCCCATGAAGGGATTTTGTGTGTGTGTGTGTGTTTGTGGGTGTGTTTGTGTGTATCTGTGTGTGTTGTTTTCTTTAAGTGTATAGAATGATAGTAGACTGTAGAGTTGGTTAGGTTCAACTCTGTTTCCTTTTTTTTTTTTTTTTTTTGGTTGTTTGAGACAGGGTTTCTATGTATAGTCCTGACTGTCCTGGAACTCACTCTGTAGACTAGGCTGGCCTCAAACTCAGAAATCTACCTGCCTCTGCCTCCCAGAGTGCTAGGATTACAGGTGTGTACCACCACTGCCCTGCTCCCTGATGACTTTGAACTTAGATATTTCCATGTCAAAATCTTCTGGGATTCATAGCCACTGTGTCTCAAGATCTCTAAGCCAAGATCCAGGTCAGAGTTCATTCCAGATATAGTCAAGTTGACTACCAGGGATAGCTACTACATGGAATAAAGTTGGTCTTGCCAGTTGCTTCTTGCCAGTTACTTCAGCCCACTTCACATATAAACTAAAGTGAGGTGGGGTTTAATTTCTGGAAAACTTGATTTGTGTACTTCTAGTTTGTTGTTATTTCTGAGATACTAACTCCTTATATAGAGATTAGAATATTTGGAAGATTTGTTGTAGCTGTCCGCAGCCACATGTAAACCGGGTTACCTGTTGAGAGAATTTTGGGGTCATAGGGAAGAGAAGCGAAAAGAACGTACGGCCAAGTCAATGTTCACTGATCAAAGCCGTAAACTTTAATGGCGCCAGACCTTATAACAGTTCGGGCAAACCCTTCCCCCCAGACTCCAGGCTGAGTTCCGGTGGAAGTTGTCTAGCTTCTCTTGGAGGTCTTCGTCTTGACTGCTCCGGCAGCTGGGTGGGTCACCTGTTTAATTCAGGAATCCCTATACCTGGAGGAACAATGAACTTAACCTTTACTACGTGCGCTCCACCCTAGGTGGAGCAGGATCCTGGCTAACTGGGAGAAGTTAACCTTGACCAAAGTCAAACTCTGACCAAGTGCAAGACTGCCCCAATATGGCTCTGTACATGTCCTCCCTTTTTTTATTAATTTGAACACGAGGAGGTAGAAAACAAGTGGATAAATATCCTTCATAAGAAGGCGGGCCTTAACCAGGAGGGGAAGCATTGACCGTAATTCCTCTTAAATATTGTATAACGTCTTTTTCAGAGGAGGGGTAATAGGCTCCCTTATTATTTTAAGGACAGCCTCTCGACGTTAACCCCTATGCAATTAGGTGTACTTCTTGGGGACTCAGAAGCAGAAATTCACCTCCCCATGCAGTGCTTTGCCTCGCACGTCTCGCTGGTACCCATGTTTGTTCAAAAACAAACACACATAGATCTGAGTTCTATGTGGCTCCCTCTTTGGAGATCTACTTGTGTAAGTTTTGAAGCCAGGGGGGTCTGCAAGTGTCTTTAACAGACATGTAATCTCTCCATCCAGGTGAGCCTGGGTGGAGACAGCCAGTCTGCTTAACAGACAAGGTCAAGAGTTAAAGGTGGAATAGGATTAACTTGTCCCAGAAGTATCTAACTCAGTTGTAAATTAACAACTTTAAGGACCCAAGGCTTGGCCTCTGAGATGGGAGAGGTAGCCTTGTGTATCAAGAGATATGTTGTTACTTCTCAGGAAAAGTGGTGACTATATGTTAAATTAACACAGCTGGCTGAAGATTGTTAGCCATCCTCAAAATTGGAATCTTCAATATTGGAATTATTTCTAGACTAGTCTATGGTTAAGTCAGCTGAACACAATAAGGAGAAGAGTCATTTTAATTCTTCTTTAGATTAATTTTTCCTAAGCTAGCTTAACAGTCTCTATGTTCTGTCCCACAAAGTCTAAAAGCTTGAAGCTAGGCAATTTATCTAACCTGGGACATTTAACAATTGAGGTAAGTCAAGAACATATACCCAATATAGCTCTTATGTTACCATGGTCTGGGCATTCAGCAAGCACACAGTCAGCATATCTTCTGCAGCATTCTGTGGAAAAAACAGAGGACATGCCTTCTCCCCCAATATTAAATCAGGATCATGGCATATGTTAGTAAGTGAATTCCTTCATTTCACCTAGACATCAATATACCTAATTACAAGATGTCATATACATTTAGCAAGGAGTTTCTTGGCATCTAAATTTTAAATTTTTTTTTTAAACATGCAAGCATAATTTAAATTATATGCACAGGGACACAATTTTTTTTTCTTCTAAGAAGATATTGTTTTATTAATTTAAGTTGGAACACAAAGTATAAACTATAACATAGGCAATAACTATGTAATTATATAAAATATAGTTGTTTTTTCTGTTAGAGCAGTTGTAACTAGACAGTCTAAAAATGAATCATTAGTCACATGTACATATTTTTTTAATCTTTTAAATTAGAAATATGAATATCATTTATCTGTAATAACTAAGTCCTCTAGGATTAACACCATTACCTGATAGAGGTAGAAATTGAGGACATCAAGAACAAATCTTTACAATTTGATGTGTACAAAATATAAAATTATTTTAAATACCTAAAGGACAGTCATTTAGAGAACATATCCTTTGTTCTTAGAAATTTGAATCACATTTGTATAAACTGTAAATATTAAGAATTAGCAGTATTAAAAATGGACCAATTTTAAGCAATTATAGACCATGAGCTATGTATATCTACTATTATTAAAAGCTTGACCTTTAACATCTTAAAAATAGCTGCTATAGCACCCAATTCAGGTATCTGTGTTGAAGCAGGGAGAAACTTAAAGGAATAAACATGTGATCTGATAGTACAAATTATCTTTTGGATAACAATTATTAATTTTGTCTAAAAATGTTTGTCATGTAATAGATCAACCATTAATAATAAATTTGATTGTTGCTTGAAGCAAGGAACAAACGTTTCTTACCTTGAAAACAGAGGTTTAAGACCTTCTGTGGCAAGCTTAAAATGAGGTAAATAAGATAAAGCCAATTAATATATCTTAACAACTTTTGAAAGTCATTTACCTAAAAATTCTAAAAGTCTATAGGAGCAAGGGCTTGTAACAAACATTTTATGAATATTATACACTGAAAATTTTAAGATCTTAACTTCTAGTATTGAAACAGAGACAAAACACATTTTTTTTTCTCTGTCCTAGGATCTACCTTTAGTCCTTGGCAAGGACTAGACCTGAGCCTTTTAACTAAGACAGGATTAAACAAAAGAAACCTGTAATTTCATGGTCAAAGGAACCTACTTGATATCAAATACATTTCTACAGAGATCTCTTTTTTAATCTTGGAGGGTTAAATTTTGTTCTTACCATTGTAGCCTATAAACTTGTGGAAAAGTGGCAATGGGCCTCTAAAACCCATAGCTGTATCACTCTCAAAATTATCTTAATTACAAAATGTTAACAATTACGAGCCTGTAAACTGAAAACTGTAGCCAATGACACACTGATTTTTATTGTAACTCAATGTTTTCTTGTAATATTAGAGCACAATTGTAATTTTGGAAGCAAATCTCAATTTTAAACAATCTATTTTCTTTAAAATTAATGGCAAACACATATTTACAGCACAAGGTTTGTCTGCCAGTTCTTATGTTTAAGTGTATAACAGTGTAACTTATTAAAGAGACAATATTTTAAATCTTAATCTTCATTAAGTCTAATCTCTAGGCCAAGATTTACATGAAACACCATGTCAATTTAGGAGCGTCCCAAAGGCCTGTATTTCTTGGATTGTGTCATGTCACGTGGTGTTCAAAATGGCGACTACCCTAAACTACCAGCCTTAATCGTCATGTCACGTGTTTAAAATGGCGACTACCCTAAACTACCAGCCTTAACCATCATGTCACGTGTTTAAAATGGCGACTACCCTAAACTACCAGCCTTAACCTAACTTTTGTTAATAACATTATACCTTTTAAATCATGTGTAGTGACTTAAGCCAATACTCTATAGTCAAGTCATGCAAAATATACCTTTAAATCTAATTATAAACAAGAACAAGGCATGAGTGGCGTTAGGCCACGTGTAGTTAGTTAAGATAGCTCTAACACTGAATCACCAGTTTTAAACTAACCTTTTTTTTAATAACACTATACCTTTTACATAATAACCAATTAATTTATAACTCTTTAGTCAAGAAATGTAAAGCCTTATATCATTAAAACCAATTAAAAACAAGTATAAAGCGACTACATGAATTTCACAAGCCAAACCAAAGTCTTCCCAAATCTCGAGGTTTCTGGGCTTTAAGAGCGGCTTTTTCTCCAGCCACGCTTGTCTCTTGAGTGAGCTGCGCTGTCGCGGCGTGGCTTTGAATCAATCCCCACACAAACTGTGGCTAGCTCAAGAGGTTACCAGCAGATGTAATCTTTACCAATTTTTTCTTTTTAACATGAAACAGTCATTCACACAAAGACACAGAGAGGACATAAACATACACATAGACAGACAGTCGGTGCACCGGGACAAACACGGAAAGATACACAGAAAGTTAAGCGTGTTTGTTAAGCAATTGCATCTATTTTCCTCTTTAAACAGCTCTTAGAAGCTGTGGACATATGTCTATTTTTAAAAACCCCTTTCTTTTCGCCGAAATCAGCTCTTACGAGCTTTGGGCAAATGTCTACCAAATTCCTTCTCTATATTTCCTTATCTTATCAACCCAAGCAGTCCCTGCGCTGGGTCTATGTAGTATGTTTGAAAAACTGTATCTATTCCTGTACTCACAACAATAGACACGAATTCACTAGCGCTAGTTTTAACCTCTATGTTGCTTACCGTGCGGATACCATTAATTTTCACCTTTTCTGCGAAGCTTCGCTGGATAGGGCTACCTCAGGAATTCTCTCGTGCCAGGTCGCCCCACGTTGGGCGCCACTATGTAGCTGCCCGCAGCCACATGTAAACCGGGTTACCTGTTGAGAGAATTTTGGGGTCATAGGGAAGAGAAGCGAAAAGAACGTACGGCCAAGTCAATGTTCACTGATCAAAGCCGTAAACTTTAATGGCGCCAGACCTTATAACAGTTCGGGCAAACCCTTCCCCCCAGACTCCAGGCTGAGTTCCGGTGGAAGTTGTCTAGCTTCTCTTGGAGGTCTTCGTCTTGACTGCTCCGGCAGCTGGGTGGGTCACCTGTTTAATTCAGGAATCCCTATACCTGGAGGAACAATGAACTTAACCTTTACTACGTGCGCTCCACCCTAGGTGGAGCAGGATCCTGGCTAACTGGGAGAAGTTAACCTTGACCAAAGTCAAACTCTGACCAAGTGCAAGACTGCCCCAATATGGCTCTGTACAATTTGTAGACTGCAGTCCTCATTCTTTTAGTATGGTGCTTGTTAAAAACATGGCTACTCTTCAGATACTCCTCTGGAGTTAACAAATTGGTCTCAGAGTGGAAAGAATCCCATTTGGGGAGAAGTAGCAGATCTTTGTAAATTTTGTTCTCTTCTGATACTTGACTAATTTCCATTACTTGGGAGGTGTCTTTGATTGGGACAATTTTGTATAGAAAACTCAGTTTTAGTTTCTTGTGGGCTTTGCTTGGTGTTGTTTTTCCTTCAATATAGACACCAAGCTCACAGCCTCTTGAAAGACAGGCAAGTACTGCACTCCTGATCTATATCTATAGTCTTAGCATCTGTCTCAGTATCAGACATGTCTACCCTCCTCATTACACCATCAAGAAGGATTTTCTCACTGGCTTTTCACAGCAGAAACCTTGGTGAGCATAGGTGCTCTTAAATGAGCAATCAAATGAATTACTATTTTCAATTTCTAATTTATTTATTTATTTATTTATTTATTTATTTATTTATTTATTTATGTATTTATTCGTTCATTCATTCAGAACAGATACTGTTTCTGTAGTCTAGCCTGGTCCTGAGCTCATTATGCAAATGAAGCTGTCCTTGAACTCCTGATTCTCCTCATTCTACCTCCCAGACACTGCAATTATAGGTGTAATACCCCATACCTGGCTTTAAATTTGAATATATATTTTATTATTTGTAGAGAAATGGCATGAGGAGATTGCTCCCAGCTTGCTAGTTTCCAGGCAACCTAGGGTCTTTGTCATTCTCAGCCGACCAAGACAGAGGAGACACTTCCTCATGCAGAGAACCGGATGTTCTCCCAACCAAGCTGCAAACCTGAGGAAGCGACCTTCCTGCTCCCTTTCCCATGAGAAATTAACTTTGCTTATAGTTTAATAGACATCATGATGGGCAACAATGCAGCAAGCAGCTTGCGTGGTAGCTGGAGTAGAATGCAGAGAGCTCACATCTGCAGGCACAAAGTGTGAAGCAGAGAAAGCAGACTGAATATGGCAACAGTCTTTAACCTCTCAAAGCTAACCTCTGGGGTCTCACTTCTTCCAGCAAGGCCGCATCTGTTAATCCCTTCCAAGGAGCACCACCAGCTAAGTGTCCAAATATCTGAGTCTGTGGGGACATTCTTCTTCAGTTACATTAATGACTGTGACATACACATTAGCAGAATTCTCAAGTCATTTGCTTTTAAAAGTAGGTGTATAGATTCAGAGTTTCTTGGAAACAGTAATTTTCTAATAGGAATTTCTCTGACTCTTAAGTGATAAAGTCTTCAGGACTGGTAAATAAGCTACTTAAGGAGAATTTAAGAGAAACATATGGCAGTTCTGGGCTTGTAATGAATACACCATTGAACACCCTCACGCCTGCCTGGAGCAAATTTGAAAGCAAAACTCTTCTGTTCGCAGAATTAGTAATTTATTCTCAGGGCCTTTTCCATACGCTCCTAAAACATTTAAATTTTCTTTTTTACTCCTATGACTTAGCTGACAACTTCTGTGTGTCTTTAGCCATATTTCATGTATATAATATGTCATTAATACAAATTTCAGAAAGAGAAACCAAATCAAAGGTCATTTCAAAAACTAAAGAGTCATGTGTGTGGATAAAATATGTTTTAAGTGTTAAAGATTCTTATAAATCTTACAAAAGCTAATTTGACTTTGATAGGGTATTTAATGCTTCATATAATAATCTTTGATATAAACATGCATAATTACCGAAAACACTGTAAATATTGTATTAATTTATGAAATATAATGCAGTGATAGCCTATGTTGTGGCTAGAAAAATTTGTCTTTGTGCCTCTTTTAATCTAATAATGAGCTTACTAGTTAGTCCCTAAGACTGAAGCTAGAGACGTGTCAGCATTTGGTAATCCTGGTGTTGTATGGTACAGTTTAGCTCTGCCAATGTTTTCTGTCTTCTGGCCCCCTCTTCCCTTATCTGCCCTCATGGCTCTGCTCTTGTCTGCCTCTACCCAGTCTGCAGGTCCTCACCCCTCTGCCGTCTCCCAGTAAACCTCCTTACACCTGACCTCTTGCATGTAGTAATTTCTCAAGAGCACATCTTGGCATGGGTGTACAGTAATACCCCGTTGCTGTATTATATTTCAGCCTCATGTATTACATTTGTTTTCATGATAATCAGTCTCTTGTGGTGTGTTCTTTTAATGAACTTCTTACGGGGTGCAGTTTGTATGGCAGATGTGTTATACTGTGTGTGTTTTCTTGAGTGGCTAGTATGACCTAGTTTAAGAGCCATTTTCTGTCCATGAGTGAACTAACTTTCTTCCTTTCTTTTTTTTTTCTTGAGACAAGATTTCTCTGTGTAGCCCTGGACATCCTGGAACTCACTCTGTAGACCAGGCTGGCCTTGAACTCAGAAATCTGCCTGCCTCTGCCTCCCAAGAACTAGGATTAAAGGCGTGCGCCACCACTGCCTGGCTATAAGTGAGCTTTCTTAGTGTTAAGGACTAAAACAGTTTTTAAGCAATAGTTCCATAGTGAATCGTTTCAATAATAGGAAATGTAGGTATTTATAAATAACAATTTAATTTTTTAAATGTAAATAAAATATTATAGAACAAAGTATACTTTCTGCATTAGTCTTTATAATGGGTGACCTCACTTCTATTTCTTTTTGGTTTTTGAGACAGGGTCTTACTATGTAGGTTTGGCTAGCTTGATGCTTGTTGTATAGAGGTACTCAAACTTACAGAGAAACACTTGCCTGTACCTTCAGAGTGCTGGATTTAAATTAAAGGCATATGCCACCATACTTATATAACCTGTTCTAAATCTTAAATACTGGTTGATATGTTTAAGTGTAGAACTAAACTGTGGCTTTTAGATAATTATTAGCACATTAATATATTTACTATAAAGCAATACTAATAGTTCTATATGTAGCTTACTTAAAATAATACATATTATATTTTGTGATATTTCCACATGTTTGTGAATTAAGGATCCCTTAATTATTACTAGAATGAAAGCATAGAAGAAAATATTGATACATTAGACACTATCAAAACTAAAACCTTTGGGTGTATGAAAACTTTTAGGGAGATGAGAAGATAGACTACAAGGCTGAGAAAGATGGCTCTCAGTAAGAATGCTTGATGTTTAGGTATGAGTTCAAGCTCCTAGCACCCATGCAAGAGCCTATAGCTGCAAAAGTCTGTTAATACAAGCATAGATGTGGATGGAGACAAGCTTATATCTGGATCCCTGGAGTTCCTTGTCTAGCCCTTCTAGCCAGGTGAAAACAGGGAGCTTTAGTTGAGGTTCAGTGAGAAACCCAGTCTCAAGAGAAAGGCTCTTGGCATTCTTTTGTACCCTAAGCATGTGAAGGTATGAGTCCACAAACCCTCATGGATTTCATTCACATAACCACCACCTACAGATAATACTACATATACACAAACACTAGTTATGAATTGGAATGACTTTTTTTATTATATATGATATGTGTTTGTGGGTTCATGCATGCCAAGTCATGTATATGAGAGTTAAAGGACAACTTTTTAGAGTATTTGTTTTCCTTTCCATCTTTGTGTTGGATTCAGATATCACATTTAAGTCATCAGGCTTATATGACAAATGTTTTTATCCAGTGATCTTCCGTAGTCCTAGAGTATCAGTTCTCAACTTTTGGGGGTTGGGTGGCTCAGGCTACCCTTTCACAGGGTCACTGAAGACCACCAGAAAGCATAGTATAACAGTAGCAAAATTACAGTTATGAAGTGGCAATGAAAATAATTTTATGGTTGGAGGTTACAATAGGAGGAACTGTATTAAAGGGTCACAGCATTAAGAAGGTTGAGAACCACTGTCTTTGTAAGATATGTTTGGCAAAAGCCAATGTGTAAGAAACTGAACTATACAGTAAAAACCAGTCACTTAGGAAACAAACAAAAGACAGACCTTTCACTAAAGAAGGATGGATACACAGATGGCACATAAGCAAATGAAAAGATGTTTAGTATCAGTAGTCATTAGTCAGTAGACATTAGGGAAAATACAAATTGAAAGCACAATAATATATTACTATGTTAACTATTAGAATAGCTAAAAATAAGATGTGAGTAGACATAGTCACCCGTTGTTGGCAAAGATACTAAGAAAATCTTTTATATATTATTGGTGGGAATGTGGAGTGGTGCAATCATAGAAAATCTTTTGTAGTTCTTTTCTTTCTCTCCTTCCCAGTCTATGGTAGCCAAGGATGACCTTGAACCTCTGATCCTCCTGTTTCTGCTTCCCATGTGCTAGGGTCATAGGCTTGTGCTACTACACAGAAGATACTTTTGTTTCTTTGATTGTCAAAACATATTTATTCTTGTACCATTTTAGATTTATGTTTATGAGTATACTGTCCCTGGCTTCAGACACTAGAAGAGGGTTTGGGATCCCATATACAAATGGTTGTGAGCCACCATGTGGTTGCTGGGAATTGAACTCAGGAGCTCTGGAAGAGTAGTCAGTGCTCTTAACCTCTGATCCATCTCCCCAGCCCCTTATTGTAGCCATTTTAAACCTTTAATTTTAAATTAAATTTTTGTTTGTATGTGTTTGGGCACATATGTCATGGTATGCTTGTGGGGGTCAGAGGGGCAATTTGCTGGATGGAGTCTCTTTTCTCCTACTATGCAGGTCTTTAGTATCAAATTGATGTCCATTTAGCCATCTAGCTGGCTCCTAGTCTACTTTTTGATTCCTGTTTTTGTTTTTGGCCTTTTCCAAACAGGCTTTCTCTGTGTAGCCTTGACTGTTTTGGAACTTGCTTTGTAATCAGGCTGGCCTTGAACTTACAGACTCACCTGCCTCTGTCCCCTGAGTGCTGGGATTAAAGACATGTGCTATTATGCCCTGACTTCTTTCCACTTCCTTTCTTGTGATTAGTGCAGCTGTTAATATATATGCAAAAATTTTAAGACTCTTCTTTCATTTCTTTTTTGTCTGTACCCACATATATGGTTGCTTTATTATTTTTTTCGGACAGGTCCTCACTATATAGCCTTAGCTGGCCTACAGCTCACCATGTATATCAGGAAAGAAATCTACCTGTCTCTCTGCTTCTTGATTGCTGGGATTAAAGATGTGCCCCACATCAGCAAGTCCTGTCTTAATTTTTATTAGCTTTATTTATTCATTCATTTATTTTTATTTTTGGTTTATTCGAGACAGGGTTTCTCTGTATAGCCCTGGCTTTCCTGGAACTCACTCTGTAGACCAGGCTGGCCTCGACCTCAGAAATCTGCCTGCCTCTGCCTCCCAAGTGCTGGGATTAAAGGCATGTGCCACCCCTGCCTGGCAGCTTTATTTATTTTTGAAGAGTATAAGTTTTCAGTAAAGCTGAACAGCAGATACTATTTGCAATATGCTTCCTTTCTTAGGAATAAATAGGCTCTTCCATGATCTATATCATCTACTAGAATGTAGTTAACATTTGTTATTAAGAATAGCTTACAGGAAGTTCAAGATAACAGTACAGATGCAGCCAGAGTTTCTGAGCAGCCACCAAGATGGCTGAAATGGAGAAGTGGATCTTCTGCAAATTCACCTGCCGTGGTGTGGATCTGGACCAATTACTGGGCATGTTCTATGAGTAGCAGATGCAGTTGTACAGTGCTTTCTAGAGGCAGTGGAAGCAGTACTTACATTATTCAAGCATTTGAGAAAAACCAAGTAGGAGGTGCTACCCATGGAGAAGCCTGAGGTGGTGAAGATCTACCTGAGGAACATGATCATCCTACCAGATGGTATGCAGCATGGTGGGCTTATACCTTCAACCAGATGGAAATTAAACAGAGCTGACATGCCACTACTTGTGTGAGTTCTCCAATACCTATATGCCTTTTAAGCACAGCTGGTCTGGTATTAGTGCCACCTACTCCTGCTTCATCCTCAAGTGGCTGAGGCAAATACTCATTTTTAGTCCCTGGAGGGGAAAAAAAAGAAAGACTGGCTTACAGGTGGTGATTCATTCAAATAGTTCAACAGTGGCTGATTCCTAATGGAATGGCCAGAAATCCTAGTAGTTATTCAGTTTACGAGACTAGATGTCACAGCAGTTCCAACCTGGTACTGTAGTATAGGATTCCAAGAGAGTGGCTGGTCTTTAGTCTTTGTCGGAATCCTGAAGAATGTATTTTAATTCCAATGAAGGAATGGGTCTAAAACAGGTTAGATGAAGTTCAATGAAGTCAAGCAGGCAAACAGCAGAAAACAACACTCCTTATGTGTCCTTTTATGTGGGGCATAAGATTTAAGGTGGATCTTCCCACTTAAAATGATCACGAAAAATTCCTCACAGGCATGTCCAGCTATTTGTGTTTTTATTTCAGATGTAATCAGTTGATAACCAAGATGAATCATCACAGGTTTACACTTTAATTTTTAGACCCATGAATCCTAACTTTAAGAAAAACTATGGTGAATCAAAGCATATATCACCTTCAGGAGAACTCTGGTCCTATAGGCATGTCTTTAAGAGGCCATCCCATTTTTTTAACAGTCCAGCTGTTCAGGATAGTGACAAACATGGTAAGAAGCAGTGAATTATATGAGATGGCCTGCACCTCTCTGGCTGTGAAGTGAGCTTCTTGGTCAGAAGTAATGCTATGTGGAATATCATAGTGTTGGATAAAATATTCTATAATTCCGTGGGTTTAGTTTTGGCAGAAGTTTTATATGCAGGAAGGCAAATTGAAAACCAGAATATGTTGTATTTCAGCAAGGACAAAACATTGCCCTTTCCACAATGTAAACGGTGCAGTGTAGTCAACCTGCCACTTAGTTGCTGGCTGGTCACCCAGGGGAATAGTGTCACATTGGACTTTGTGTTTGTTTCTGCTGCTGGCAGATCTGGCACTCAGTCGTAGTGGGAGCTAGATACATCCTCAAAATACCTAGGATTGTAGAGATAGATCATGGAGAGAAATTGAGGTTTCACACTATGTCGCAGGGTTTGAGTCCCTGAAGAAAAAAACTATGAGGGTATTGGTGACAGTGCAGCACAGTTGTAGAGGACATGCCAACATTTTGGAGATGCCTGTACTGTGAGATGACCAGGATAGCAGCAGCTATGGAGTGGAGCCAGTCTGAGCCTACAAGAAAAGCTGCATGTCCTGAGGAAGACAGAGCTGGATAAATGCTGCTGCCAAGGACCCTTAAAGCGTAGTGGATCCTCAGTGGGTCCCAGACATTAAGCAGTGACTCTTTATATGTTTGAACTTTGATTTGATTTGTAACTGCCCTGATTCTGACCTCTTAAAGTATGTAACTTATTTTTTTATTTTTATGTGAGCCTACAGTTGAGGCATTTCGAAGTTTTAGAGGGAGTTTGGATATTTTAAAGAGACTGAATTTAAAGTTTTGATGTTTTGTTTTGTTTTTGTGACAGGGTTTCTCTGTGTAACCCTGGCTGTTTTGGAATTGCCCTGTAGATCAGACTGACTTCAAGATCAACCTACCTCTGCCTCCTAACTGCTGGTATTAAAGGTGTGTGTGCCACCACCATCATGTTCCCCTCTTTGATTTTTGAAATGGGTCTGTCTATATAGGCAATCCTGGTCTGGGACTTGTTTATATTCCATGTTGCCTTCAAAACTTGTGCTATTTCTGCCCCAGCCATCCAACTGCTGAGACTATAGCTCTGTGTCACCTTGTCCCACTCAGTTTTCTCTGTACTCACATACTGGAAACACTATGAAGCTCCACTTGGGAAGAGGGATATCTGCTAACTCCTAGAATTTTATAAGGGAAGACTTCTATCTTTTCTTCCACCTAGTTGGAACTAAGTGGAATATACATACTTATATTCAGAGTTTGTATATTTCTGTCTGTCTCTCTGTCTCTCTGTCTATCTATCTATCTATCTATCTATCTATCTATCTATCTATCTATCTAAAGACAGAGTTTTTGTAACAGCCTTGCTGTAGGCCAAGCTGTTCTCAAACTCACAGAGATCTGCCTGTCTCTGCCTCCTGATTGCTGGGATTAAAGGCAGGTGCCACTACCTCACAGCCTGATATTTTATTTTATACTTTGGGATAAACTCTGTGTTGACAGTTTTCCAGGGATTGAAGAGTTGGGTCACATGATTGTGAAGGCTTGACAAAATTTAAATATTGCTCTTTTTACCCATATAGACTTCCTTCTGAAGGCTTAGATTTTTCAAAATCTACTTTATCTAGGGTTCTTAAATATTTCAACCTTTCTTCAAACCCATCAACCAGGGGTAGGGGAAAAAGAAGGATAATAGGAAAGGGTGTTGTGGACTGTTCAGAAGTAATTCCTTGGGACGATTCCATTCTTCGATGTTAGAATATCACCAGTCCATTACAATAGCAAGTACCAAACATGAATCAGTAGTGGCAGCATGATCCAGCAGAAACAGCAAGACTCTGCCGAATGGCACAAGTCAGGAAAGTGGCCAGAATGAGCTGGAATACCACGAGAAGTTCTTTTGTGTGTTTCTAAGACCAGGAAAGCATTGCGGGCGTGTAGCAGTGAAAGAGTGTCCTCATTGTGGGGTTCTATTTATGTCCTTTCTAAACATCATGTACCCTCTGAAGTGTCTGTTTTCAGCAAAACAGCACATGCATGTTCTCTCACACGACAGCTTGCAGAAAAAAAAAAAAAAACACAACACAACTGAGTTGTTAAAGAAACCAAATATTTCCACTTCATCCTCCCCTTTATTTTCCAGATTAGTAGCTTGGTTTTCACCTATGCCTGTTTTATTATTTAGACTGACAATTTAATTTTTCATTTTGGCAATCGTTTTAAATTTACTTTCTTCCCTTTTTCTTTCTTCCCTTCCCCTTTCCTTTTGTCTCCCTCCCCCCTCCCCATCCCTACCACTCATTTATATGCCTGTACTTGCATATGTAATATGTGCATGGAGGTACAGGCCCTTGCAGCATAGGAGACTCATCAGGCATTTTCTTGATCGCTGTCTGGTTTATGTATCAGCCCTTGAGACAGGGTCTCTTACTAAACCTGAAGATTAAGGTCTCAGCTAGGCTAGTGAGCTCCATTAATATGTGCTTGTTTCTATCTTTTCTCTATGTGTGGGTTACAAGCATACATGGCCATGCCCTGCTTTTTTATTTATTTATATATTTTATTTATTTATTTATGTATTTATTTATTTATTTATTTATTGCACTTAGGTCCTTGTGTTGGCAGAAAAAAGCACTTTTACATACTCTGCAATCACCCCAGTCCTCATTTCTAATTTCTTATTAAAATTTTTGTTTATTGTGTATATGGTGTGGGTATGAATGTGTGTGTAAGGGCACATACACATACGCTTACATATAAGCTTACCTGTGTTCATTTCTTCTACTATGGGTCTAGAGATCAAACTCTGCCAGGCACATATAGCATGTTAGGACAGCTAGGAAACTCTGTATAAAAATGAAAACAGGGGAAACAACAACAATCAAAAGCCAAAATACCTGAAACATATGCCCTACCCATCTCCGTCTTGATTGGTATACTCCCTTTTCTTCTCATCCTTCCTCTAACTAGAATACTTTTCACTTACTGTGTGTATCATTCCAGGGGGCCCTTGGAGACTACTGTCTTTTTTAAATTACAGTATAGACCCTATGGGTCAAGTAATAAATAACATTGGAGCAAAAAGTGAGTTATTCTGACTGGTTTCCTTTAAAATGGTTCTTTCATAATTTTATTTTTAAAATGAGCTAGATAAAAAGTTATTTTTTTTCTGTAGGAAGGGTAAGACAATACTCTGAAGATAATGTGGTTATTTTATAGTGGTTTGAGTAGATAACATTGATGCTGAAATTTAATTAAATGTTTTCTTCAGTCCCTGGGTGCATATTTTTATAAGTAATTTAAATTGGAGAATTAACAATGCCCAAAGTGAAATATTCTATGAATCCTTTATTACTTCAAAATGTCATAGATAAAATTTTCAAAGAAAATATATTTTTATTAAAATGTTTTTGATTTGTTTGTTTAATGTGTGTTTATTTTTTATTTTATGTGTGTTGATGTTTTGCCTGCATGTATGTTTGTGTGAGGGTGTTGGATCATTGGAACTGGAGTTATAGACAGTTTCAAACTGCCTTGTGGGTGTGAGAATTGAAGTCAGGTCCTGGGGAAGAGCAGACAGTGCTCTTAAATCTTAGCCATCTCCCCAGCCCAATATGTGTGAGTGTTAATGGGTGGTTTTGCCTCCATGTATGGGTTTTTTGTTTTTTGTTTTTTTCTGAGGCAGGGTTTCTCTGTGTAGCCCTGGCTGTCCTGGAACTCACTCTGTAGACCAGGCTGGCCCAAAAATCCGTCTGCCTCTGCCTCCCAAGTGCTGGGATTAAAGACGTGTGCCACTACTGCCCGGTTCCACATATGTTTTATGTGCTACATTCATACCTGGTGCTAGCAGAGGTCAGAAGGCATTGGATCCCTTAGAACTGAAGTTGCAGATGTCCTAAAGCCACCATGTTAGTCCTGGGAACCAGTCTGGGTTCCTTTGTAAAAAACAGCAAGTGCTGCCAACAGCTAAAGCATCTCCAGCTTTTTCATATTTTTATCTATTTTGGTTTTCAAGACAGGGTTTCTGTGTAGCCTGGCTGTCCTGGAACTTTCTTTTGTAGACCATGCTGGCCTCAAAGTCAGAGATCCCACTTCTTCCCAGTTGTCAGGATTAAAGGTGTATGCCACCACTTCTAGTTATTACTGTTTTTGTTTTTGTTTTTTTTCAAGACAGGCATTGTTTGTGTAAACCTGACTGTCCAGGAGCTAGCTCTGTACACCAGACTGGCCTTAAGTCACAGAAATGCATCTGACTCTGCTTCCCTAGCACTGGGATTAAAGGTGTGTGCCACCCTCACATTCTCCCTCCAGCTGTTTTTATTTGTGTGTATGTGTATAAAATGTATTTATGTGTACTCATATATGTGTGCTTGCCAGATATACATACCTGAAGAGGCCAGAAGAGGGTGTCTGATCCTCTTTAGCTGAAATTGGTGGAATTACCACCTTACAAGGGTGCCGGGAACTAAACACAGGTTCTCAAAGAGCAGCACTCTTAACCACTGAGCCTTTTTTCCATCCTACTTTTAGGTAAAATTTAACTCCATTGAGAGTTTTCTAAATTAGTTATCTTTATATTATATTGAACATCTGTCTACTTGCCTATCTGTCCTTTATTACTAAAATGACAATTAGAAAATTGTCCTAAGAATTAGTTCTTTTTCAAAGTAGTTTTCTTATTTGAATTGTCTTTAAATATTGGGTTTATTAGACACTAGTAAAAATGCTTTTGTTTAGTAAAGAAGGCAGTCAATCTTTGTAATTGCTATAAAATAGTATAGTAGAGAGAGTTGGGTAAAATATTGCTGTGGCATCTAGGGGTGAGACAAAACAGTAAAGTTGAAATGGCCCACAGCACTTGAACATTGCAGGATATTTGATCATACTGTGAATCCCCAAAGACTTTGATATTTACTGAAAAGACGTTGTGGTGGTGTATCTCAGCACTATCACACACCTTTACTCCAAGAACCAAAGTCAGTGCGAGGTCAAGAGGCAGTGAGCAAGTAATCAGCCCAGAGGCAGTGAACATAAAGGGTCTTTGCGTTGAAGGGTATTTAAGACAGTGTGGAGGAGAAAGTTTTTCCTTTTGGGACACTAGTTGAAAAGGAACATCAGCTGGATGTTTTGTTTTTCTCTGCTACACACACACACACACACACACACACACACAAGTACGAGTTGGGCAGGGGTTTGTTTTTATTTTTTCCAGGAGAATAAAAGCAAAATCCTGTCCCAACCCTTGCTTGGGGATACTTAAAAGTGGTCTAGCACACTTAGGTTGTGGAGATGGATTACCAGCCAATGCAGAACACTAAGCTCTTGAAAGTATCCTTTGTTACTAAGTGATACCTAAGTATCCTAAGACTTCATTTCAAGAAGATGTTTACCCTAAGTTTACTTTAAGTAGGTCAGTTAGATAATATATAACTGCTTTATAGATCCTTGGCAGTAAATACAGTTTGAGATTTCTTTCTTTTCTTTTTTGTTTTTGTTTTTTGTTTTTTGTTTTTTTGTTGTTATTGTTGTTTTGTTTTTTTTTTAGTTTTTTTTTTTTTTGAGACAGGGTTTCTTCTCTGTATAGCCCTGGCTGTCCTGTAACTCACTCTGTAGACCAGACTGGCCTCGAAATCAGAAATCCACCTGCCTCTGCCTCCCAGAGTGCTGGGATTATAGGCGTGCACCACCACTACTCCAGTTTGAGATTTGCTGCCATATTCAGCTTTGCCAAGATGAGTTTAGCTTTTCTTTTCTTTTTATCCCTCCATCCCTCCCTCTTTTCCTCCCCCACTTCCCCACCCCCAAGAATTGGCCAAAGGCTTAAACTAATCCATATTCTTGTAAATCAATTATTTTTTGTAGTCTAGAGATATGTGGATGTGTTTGGATAAAGACTGCAGTCTGAAAACCATTTACTTTTATCAATATTGTCCAGATGTTTAAGAAAATATTACTTTAAAAGGATGGGAGAAATGACTCAATAGTTAAAGGTACTTACATAGAGGACTCCACATTCCCAGTACCCATGGTAGGGGAGGGAGGCTTACAACTGTCTGTAACTCCTGTTCAAGGAGACCTGATGCCCTCTTCTGGGCTCTACTGGCACCAATATGATCTGTGACATACTGTTTTTAAAGTATTAATTTAAAAATTAGCTTCCAAAGTAATAGGTTTCCTTACAGCATTTTTAAAATATACTTAGTTTTGGCTGATTCTTACCCATATCTCTATCAACCTGTCTGTTCCCATCAGTCCATCTGCTTTCATATCTGTGTCCTATTGCCTCTCATCTTGCTTTCATTTAAATTCACATATTTAACAACTAGAAACTAAGATTTACATATGAAAGTGTATATTTATCTTTCTGTGTCTGGGTTAATTCAATATACTTTAATTTTCTCTATTTTCCTGTGAAATCCATAATTTCATTTTTCATTATAGCTGAATACAAATCCGTAAAAATATGGAAAGCTTCATGAATTTCTATCAGTTTAACATAAATATCTGTTCGAAACAATCATAGTCCACATGCCTTTGGTGGAGAGACATAAAGAAAGTTTTTGAAAACCACTTGCTTATTGCTTTCCTGTTATTTCTCTCTTGTGGCAACAATTTATGTATCATGTTTTGGAGTCTCTTAAACTCCCCACTTCCCCAGAAGACAGAAAGCTGTATACCTAACCTGCCATAAGGACCCGAATAAATTGGGTGGTTGTAGCACATGTCTTAATTCTAGCACTCAGAAGGCAGAGGCAGGAAAATCTGAGTTTGAAGCCAGCTTGATCTACAGAGTGAGTTTTAGGAATCCAGGGCTACACAGAGACATCCTGTCTTGAAACAAAGCAAAAGGTGTCGAAACAAAATTATGCTCTGGTGTGTGGGTGCCTGCATGTACATGTACCATAGGCATGTCTGGTGCTGCTGAGGCCTGAAGAAGGCTCAGATCATCTGGGATTGGAGATGGTTCTGAACTGTCAAGTGGGTGCTGGCAATCAAACCTGGGTCCTCAGGAGGAGTAGCCAGGACTCTTAATTGATGAACTAATTTTCCAGCCCCCAGAACCCTTTAAAAATTTACTTGATGTTTACAAGTGTTTGGTTTGCTTGCATTAAATGATTGTGTGCAGCCCATGTGGGTGGTAGGAACAGAACCTGGGTCCTCTGCAAGAGCAGCTAGTACTCTTTAACAACTGAGCAAAATTTCCCACCTATAAAAGTGACCTTTAGAAACACTATGTAGAGCCGGGTGGTGGTGGCGGCGCACACCTGTAATTCCAGCTCTCTGGAAGGCAGAGGCAGGCGGATTTCTGAGATCAAGGCCAGCCTGGTCTACAGAGTAAGCTCCAGGACAGCCAGGGCTATACAGAGAAACCCTGTTTGTTGTTTCAAAAAAACAAACAAACCAAAACCAAAAAAAAAAAAAAAAAAAACACCATGTAGCCTAGATTGTTCTTGAAGTCTTTCCTATCTTCCTGTCTGCCTTACCCTCTCCAGTTCTAGGATTTCAGACATGAGCCACCACTCCCAAAAGATTGTATTTGTAGCTTTGTATCTATGTTCCTTAACTTGGGTTTATTTACTTTCAAAGTACTTGGAATTACTTTAAGACATTGCTTTAAAAAATATGACATTGCTATATATAATAAGGTTGTACCAAGAACAGGAAGGGAATAATCAATCACTAAGTTAGTTGAATAGAATTTAGAAAGTGTTCTGAGGGTTTGAATGATAATTTTCTTTCTTTCTTTTTGTTTTTTTCGAGATAGGGTTTCTCTGTGTAGCCCTGGCTGTCCTGGAACTAATTCTGTAGACCAGGCTGGCCTCGAACTGAGAAATCTGCCTGCCTCTGCCTCCCAATTGCTGGGATTCAAGGCCTGTGCCACCACCGCCCAGCTGAATGACCATTTTCTAAAAATTAAATAGAATGATGTATTAGGGTGTCTTAACCAGTCTGAAGTCAGATACCTAGTCATAGGTAACCTTGTAACTTACACATAGCCTTTTGTTGAGCCTTCTTAAAATTAATTAATTAGTTAATTAACTGACACTAGGTGTATCTGTGGCTGTTATGGAACTCACTCTTGTAGACTGTCCTCAAACTAAAGAGATTCACCTGCTTCTGCCTTGCATTGTACTTTTACTGCATATATGTCTCTGTGGGGGTGTTGGGTACCCTGGAACTGAAGTTACAGACAATTGTGAGCTGCCTCGGAAGTTCTGGGAATTGAACCTGGATCCTTTGGCAGACTGTGTTCTCCATTATTGCCAGAGCATGGGCTCTATACTTCTGGTTCATGCAATATGTGAGAAATAGGACTTCTGAAAACTTAGCCTGAAATTATGTCTCCTAAATGCTTCACCAGGTTGCTTCTGACTGAATATATAGCAGGATGAGCACCTACAACCCTCCCACACCCCAGTAGCTGGCACTGGATGCGCTGCTGAGGAAAGATGCCATAAACTCCTCTGATCTGGATCACCTGCCCACTGTGCTTTTCCCACCACTCTTCCTAGAGGCCTTCAATGGTAGGCACACACAGATATTGAAGGCAATGGTGGCAGCCTGGCCCTTTACCTGCCTCCCTGTGGGGGCACTGATGAAAACCCCTGATGTGGAGGACTTGCAAGCTGTGCTGGATGGCATAGATATACTGCTGACACAGAATGTTAGTCCCAGGTAAGCAAGGCCCAAGGAGGCTAAATGGGGAATCATAGGGATAGTGGTAAGACACACATTAGGGCAGGAAGAATGGGGAAAACAGCACAGGGGATAATGATGCCATTGACATGGGGATTTGTGGAAATACTATTCAATTTGAAAACTGACCTAAATGATAGTCATAGGTCAGGACAGCTCAGGGTACAAGGAACCATGTTAGGATGAGCCTTTCTGTGGCTTTCCTACAGGCACTAGATATGGAATAGACACAAGTCAAGAGCAAATGAATGAAGGGATGTGGGTCATGTCTCCAGATCCAGCTCCTTGCCTGCTTGGTGCAATGTACTTTGATGGAGCTGATCTTAGACATGTGGGATCCAGGCTAACTCCATGTTGGTTCATTTTGCATTATGAAACTTTGCCTCTATCTTTCACAGAAGCAGGAAGCTTCAAGTCCTGGACTTGAGAGATGTGCATCAGGATTTTTGGGATGTATGGGCTGGAAGAAAGGATGAAGTCTGCTCAGCAAAGACTGGGAATGAGAAACAAGTTGCAAAGCACATTCCTAGATATGCACTGAGGCAGCGTTTGAAGGTGGTCACTGACCTGAGCCTTGACTTCTCTCTGCAACAACATCAAACATGCTTACTACAATGGGCCCAGCAGAGAAAACACTCTTTGAGGCTATGCTGTCTGAAGATGAAGATTTGTCACTTCCCAGTGGAGATTATCAGGGAGATCTTGAACATTTTTCAGCCAAATTATATTGAGGAATTGGAAATATACACAAAACAGGACCTATCCTTTCTAGGTTGCTTTGCACCTTGCTTTGGCCAGATGAGAAATCTTCGCAAATTCCATCTAAGGGAAATAAGATTGAGGATCTCAGTTAGTGGTATGCTTCATTTTGCAGATATAAAGGACTGTGCTGCCAAATTCCTTTCTCAGTTCTCCAAACTCAACTATCTCCAACCCCTCTCCATGAATGGTGGCTACTTTTCCAGTGACAACATGAAACTGTTGTTCAGGTAAGGAAGGATAGTGATCTGTTTTTGTTATAGCAACAACCTTTCCCTTTACTTCAATCATTAGTGGGCATCGCAGGTGTGACAGTCATAGAGGATGTTACAGTGATGCACTTATTACACTATCAATGTGTGGATTGTTTCCTTCTTAATGGAGCTCACTTGATTCGGTCCCCACTCATGTGGAAGAGTATGGGTTGGGGTAAGGGATATTGAGAAAGCTGTCTTGTAAGCATGTCCATTGTGTGGGTCAGATGCTGTAAGTGTGCTTTCCATATTACCCTTTGGGATCCAGGCAAAACTGATTCAAGGTAACAGGACAGAGCTGAGGGGCCAGATATGGGGAGGCTCCACAACTACCCTCTACAAAGATTTGTGAGAACAGGAATCCGTTTGTTCCTCTATTGGAGTCAGTCAGCCTCTACTTCTCCATAAAGATTTGAACACAAGTTTTGACTAAGTAGATGGGAAATCTGTGACACTGTGGTGGGGGTCATCAGTGTCAGGGGTGAAACACTGTGATTAGGGATAAAGATTGTGGAGATAGCTGGGACATGGATAAAGTCTGCAGGACATATGCCAAGATATTGCCAGAACCCTTCTGTGCTAGTTCTTTCTAGGTGTGCTCTCCTAGCGTGATGGTGCAAACTCTAGTTCTCTGACAGAGTGAGGAAGGGTTGTTGCAGACATGCGGTCTGATCCCACCCTACCTGAGTGTAATATGCTTCAGTAAACAATGCTATGAGGAGACACCAACATGCTGTTTCCCCAGGGTAGACCTTCAACATAAGCATAGATTGACTCTACATTTGTGGATTCTCTGTGTCAGTATCAATCTTACTAGTGTCCTCCAGCACCATGAGTCAGAAAATTTTTCTTGTTCTTTCTCTAGATGCCTGAAGAGTCCCTTGGAGTCCTTGTCTATGACTGTCTGCCAACTCTCCAAGTCAGACTTGAAACACATGTCAGTGTGTCAGAGGCTCTATCAACTGAAACACCTGCACTTCGATGATGTAGTGCTTCCCAAGTCCTGTTCCAAGAGTCTCCGAATTCTCCTAGAGAATGTATCTGAAACTCTGCAAACCCTGCAGTTAGAGAACTGCAGGATGAATGACTCTCAGCTCAAAATCCTTTTGCCTGCTCTGGGCCAGTGCTCACAGCTCACCTCTGTCAATTTCTATGAGAATGACTTCTCCACTGCTGTAATAAAGGACCTTCTGCAATGCATGGCCAATCAAAGCAAGCTGGTTGTTGAGCAGTACCCTGCCCCACTAGAGTGCTATGATCACGAGGATTATCTTATAGTGGACAGATTTTCCCAACTGTGTCGAAATCTCATGGACATTCTCAGGGCCAGAAGGCAGCCCAAGACAATCACATTTGCTTCAGAAACCTGCCGTTATTATTGGAGTCGCTGCATCTATGATATGAAGACCAGACTTTGCCGTTGCTGGCGGTAAAGAAGAGGTTGATTCTAGATGCTAGGACATGATATCTGAGGAAGTACGTTCATCATGGGGTTCCGGAACTTTGTGGTTTCAAATCCATTGGAATCAAAATGTTGTTCTGTGTATGGAGACCACAAGGGTCACTTGAAATGAAGAATAAGATAATAACATCAGGTGTCTTGTAGAATCAGAAAGATGGTACTGCGTTTCTAAATGTGCCCCCATTGGGACAGAATCGCCAGTGACTTCCCCATGTTGTAAATATATGGCCAATATATGAACTGAATGTTCTCCTCTCATGTGCTACTGAGTCACTGACCTCAGTTTTAGGTTTATGTTCATAGTATCCTATGACATCATGATGTATGATCAAAGAAATTATCATGTAAGACATATTGGTAGCATTAAAGTCAATTAAGACATTGTATTTTACTCTTTGCTTCCCACTCTTTGGCTCCTTGGTATGTACGCAGAATTGTCAAACTAATTGTGAGTGGCTCTTGAAAACCAACATCTGTCCAGAACCTTCCTTGTGATGTGATGTGATGTGATTGTGGACTCAGTGTCATTCCTACACTAGACCCTGAAGTCACACACACTCTAGAAATGGGGTGTGGGGGAGTTGTTAAAAGTATCATTTTTCCCAGACATGGGCTATCATAAGACTTACTATGACCATAGTCTATCTTCTTGCTCTTCCATAATGTTGAATAGTTTTATCTGTGAAAGTGTGGTCCCACAATACAACTTATTCACACAAGTAGAATGCATACTCTATCCATCTCCTGAGGGCCCGTCTGTCTTCCAGGTCACTTCACCCACAGAAAGGTAGAGACAGGATAAGCAGGTTTGTTATGCCTCAAACCCACTGGGGATTGATGTTCTCCATGTGCTAACAGTGTCCTATTATTGTTGTTGTTATTATCATTATTATATTATTATTTTATTTCTTGATTTATAATCTAGCCTTGGCCTGCACCCCAGCCCCCAAGTTACAGAAAAGAACTGCAGGGACAAAAATGGAGAAGGGGCTACTAGTGTTCTTTAAGACAATGGCGTGGCTGGGCAGTGGTGGCGCACACCTTTAATCCCAGCACATGGGAGGTATAGGCAGGAGGATTTCTGAGTTTGGGGCCAGCCTGGTCTACAGAGTGAGTTCCAGGACATCCAGGGCAACAGAGAGAAACCCTGTCCCAAAAATCAAAATCCCCCACCAAAAAAAAAAAAAAAAAAAAGACAATGGCATGATTTTTGCAATGAAGTCCTCTATGGAGGGAATTCATTCTGCATCTTCTGGTTCATTGACTCTGAATACAGCTCCATGTCAAGACTGTTTCCTCAGCATTGTAGCTCTGACTCAGCACCTCAGGACTGTTTTGTTACACAAGCACATGCATAATGTGTTTTAGGTTGTGTTGTCCAGATGGTGCCAGCCTATAGAGCAAACCCATTTACTATTCATATACTATTGAGTACTGTGCTTTCTGATGTGTATCCTACCTCAAAATTGGACACCTTAGAGGCAATAGAGATTGTCCAACAGATTAGAGCCCTTGCTATGCTTTTAGACCACTAGTATTCGTTCCTGCTACCAACCTGTAGGCTCTTATCCTTCCAGCTCTGTGGAACTCAACATTTATTCAATCCTATTCCCACATCTGAACTCCTGTGTGTGTAGTGAATATAAGTGCATGCAGGCAAAACATCCGCATTACACATAAAGATACAGACCTGTGGGATGCAGCTCAGATACCATTCCCAGCCCAGCTACTACCACCCTAACATTCCCACATCAAGCACCTAACAATCTATGAAGTAAAAGGAAAACTCATCCTGATGTGCAGAATAGTTCTCCATCCTTCGTCACCTGAGCAACTTTTTCAGATGGTGTCCTTGAAAGCAGACACTGTTTGCCTGTGTTCTCCTGCATTTCTTTAAGGGGGTTATTTACTTATTTATTTATTTTATTTATTTATTAATTTATTTCTGGCAAAGTCTCTCATACATGACTTTCCACGAACTCCACAAAGAAAGACAGACAGGACATACAAGCATTCAAAGACATTATTCTATCTAGATGCTTTTTGTTTCAATCAATTGCATTGTGGCCCTGATCATGATAGATTCATGCTAATCCTGTGGTGAAAATGCATTCGGTCTTCTGTGATCCTAACAGTCTTTAGGACCTCTCGCAAGGTTCAAAGTTATAAAGTCTCCTCTGACAGTCAAGGCAATATCTTGAAAGCCATCCATCAAGAACATAGAGAGAAGTAGGCAGGACTCTCATAAGCAAGTGGATGGATTTTCATGGAAGCAAGCTCCTGCCCCTTTAAATGATGGCTGCAATCCCGGCCAGGGGATTTTGTTTTTAAAAAAAAAGGTTCTAGAGAAAAATCAGCCAGGACAACCAAGGACACACAGAGATAATACAAACAAATACAAAACAAAAAAAAATTACCCACCTACAGAACCCAGGTATGCAGATCTCATCTGAGCAACCAGAGTGTGTGGAGTTCCAGGTCCCTTCTAAGTCAAGCATCTCTGAACTGTCAAACCCCAGAGGCTGCTGTTGCAGAGGGATTGGCCATGTCTACATCCTATCTGACAACTGACCTAGGCTGTTTCACTCCTGGAGACGTGGAACTCACGTGTGTCCTAGAGTGGGACAGGATGATTAGCTGCCTCTGTTGCTGTTTACCTTGTGTCCTATTCCTTCACTGATCTGACCAGCTCACAGACCTTTCCTCTAAAATATACTTCCTAAGGGATTTATTTCCTTGTTCTGAGAGTTGATACTTTTCTTCTCCTTCTCTCTGCCCCACCTTCACCTTCTCACCACCCCACACCCTTCTGAGTGCTTGGATCATCAAAGAACCTGACCACCTGAATTTTTTTTTTATTCGATATAATTTATTTACATTTCAAATGATTTCCCCTTTTCTAGCCCCCCCACTCCCCGAAAGTCCCGTAAGCCCCCTTCTCTTCCCCTGTCCTCCCATCCACCCCTTCCCACTTCCCCGTTCTGGTTTTGCTGAATACTGTTTCACTGAGTCTTTCCAGAACCAGGGGCCACTCCTCCTTTCTTCTTGTACCTCATTTGATGTGTGGATTATGTTTTGGGTATTCCAGTTTTCTAGGTTAATATCCACTTATTAGTGAGTGCATACCATGATTCACCTTTTGAGTCTGGGTTACCTCACTTAGTATGATATTCTCTAGCTCCATCCATTTGCCTAAGAATTTCATGAATTCATTGTTTCTAATGGCTGAATAGTACTCCATTGTGTAGATATACCACATTTTTTGCATCCACTCTTCTGTTGAGGGATACCTGGGTTCTTTCCAGCATCTGGCAATTATAAATAGGGCTGCTATGAACATAGTAGAACATGTATCCTTATTACATGACCACCTGAAATTTTATCAGTGAATCTGTCTACCCATCATGAAAAGAATCTCTTGGGGCTGGAGAGATGGCTCAGCAGTTAAGACCACTGACTTCTCTTCTGAAGGTCTTGAGTTCCAATCCCAGCAACCACAAGGTGGCTAAGAACCTTCTGTAATGAGATCTGATGCCCTCTTTTGGTGTGTCTGAAGACAGCTACAGTGTACTTAAGTTTAATAATTAAAAAGGAATTTCATTTCAGACAGGGTCTCACTATGCAGTCCTTGTTCTTTTAGAATTTACTCTGTAGACCAGACTGACCTTGAACTCAGAGACCTGTCTGCCTCTACTGTGCTAGGATTAAAGGTGTGCACAAGCATGCCTGGCTCTGGAAATCCTTATTCAATTATAAACCGTAGAGACCTTTTGCTCTTCCTCGGATATCCTCCATGAGCCCCATTTCATGGCTCTGGCAGTCAACCTTACACAGTAACATCAGAAATGATGGTGGCTTAAAGGAAGCGTTTTGTTCTTGCCTGGACCTGATATCCTGTCATCTCTTTGTAGCCAGTTCCTAAGTTCTGAGGTCAAATTGTTCCTTTCTTGTAGATGTAACCTGCAGAACCCACAGATCCCCACAACCCAAACCCCTACTACTTTTACCCACACTTCCACTCTGCCCTTTACTGGGAAATAAGATAAGAAATCCTAGTGGATGAGCCAATCTTTTGTTGCTACGAAGCATGTCAGTGTCCACATCCCTCCCCTAATGAAACTCTAAAACTTTAAAATTGAGAAATTTCATTGAAAATTATACAGATAAAATAGTAGGCCTAAAATCATTTCTAAATTAATTGCCAAACTAAGTACAAATATTTTGTAATAAAATAGAAGATTTACATGGAAAATATGACAAAATTGAAGAAGTATATAGAATTTTTTTTAAAATTTAAGATAATCATGGAAAATTATACAGATAAAATTGCAGGCACATAAATATGTCTTAATCAATCAAGACTGACACAATTATAATTATTACTGACACAACTAGAGATTTACATGGAAAATAGTTCTGATCACATAGAAGAAATATATAGACATCACATTAAAAATCACAATTTTCACAGAAAACTATACAAATAAAATGGTAGGCATAGAAACATTTCCAAATTAATTTGAAGAGGAATTATAAACATTTTTGATAAAATTGAATATTTACATGGCATATATTTTTTATAAAAGTGAAAAAATAAATATAAAAACATGTTAAAAGTGACAATTTTCATGCAAAATTATACAGATTATTTGGTAGACATAAAATATATGGCTAAATTAACTGAAAAATGAAGTAGGAATGTTTTGTGATAAAAAAGAAGATTTACATGGAAAATTTGACACAATTGAAGAAATAAATAGAAAATCATATTTAAATCTAAGATTTTCATGAAAAATTATACAGATAAAATTATAGACATAAAACATTACTAAATTAACTGAAAGTGGAATTAGAAATATTTTGTGTCAAAACTAAAGATTTACATGGATATTATTCTGGAAAAAATTGAAGAAAATATAGGAAATGTGTTAAGTTTTGCGATTTTCTTAAACAATAATACAGATCAATTGGATGATATAAACTATTCTAAGTTAATTGATAGCAAATTATAAACATTTTCTGATAAACTTGAAAATGTAAAGGGAAACATTTCTGATAAACTGAAGAAATATAGAGAACAATATGGAAATTTAAAATTATAATGGAAAATAATATAGATCAATTGGTTGACATTTGGACAATAATTGAGGAAGAAAGTATAAATATTTTCTGATAGATTTAAAGAAACGTGGAAAATAAAAGTGATGAAATACACAGGAAAATATGTTAAAAATTGAAGCTTATCATAGAAAATTATACAATTATATTTGTACTCATAAAATATTTCTAAATTAACTTAAAGTGTAATTATAAGTATTTCCTGACACAATTAGAGATTTACGTGGAAAACATTTCTGACAAAATTAAAGAAATATATAGAAAGATACATTACATTTCTCAACTTTCAGGGAAAATTATGCAAATAAATGGTAGACATAAAAACATTGCTTATATAATTGAAAGGGGAAGTAAAGCATTTTCTCATAAAACTAAAAATACACGGATAATATTTTTAATAAATTGAAAAAACATAGAAATACATGTTAAAATGGATGTTTTTCATTGAAAATTTTTCAGATAAAATGGTAGGCATAAAAACTTTCCTAAATTAATTGAAAATGAAGTAGAAATATTTTGTGAAAAAATAGATTATTTATGTAGAAAGTATGCTTGGTAAACTAGAAAAAGGTATTAAATTTGACGATTTTCATGGAAAATAATATCAATAAATTGTCTGACATCAAAAACATTTCTAAATTAATTGAAAGTGGAATTATAAACATTTTCTGATAAAATTAAGATTATTATGCAAAATAATATGGATATATTGGTTGAATTGAAAATATTTCCAAATTAATTGAAGGAGGAAATACACATTTTTTGATAAAATGGATGATTTAAGTGGAAACTATTTCAGATAAAATTGAAGAAATGCACAGAAAAACTGATGATTTTCATGGCACATTATTCAGATAAAATGGTATACATAAAATCATGGCTAAAATAATAGAAAATTTACATCAAAAATATTTATGAAAACTGAAGAAAAATTGAAGAAATATCAGGAAAAATTAAAATTGAAGATTATCATGGAATATCATACAGATAAAATGGTAGGCATAAAAATATTTCTAAATTAATTGAAAGTAGATTTATAAGTATTTACTGACACTATTACAGAATTAGATGGAAATAAAATCAGAAAAAATGATATACATCGAAAAACAAATTAAAATACACTATTGTCTTCGGAAATTATACAGATAAAATGGTATACATAAAAAACGTTGCTAAATTTGTTGATAAATGAAGTAGAATCACTTTATTATACAATTGAAGATTTACCTAGAAAATACTTATGATAAGTTGAAGACATTTATAGAAAAACATGTTAAAATAGAAGAATATCATAGAAAATTATACAGATAAAATGAAAGGCATAAAAATATTTCTAAATTAATTGAAAGTGGAATTATAAATATTTACTGACACAGGTAGAGATTTACATGGAAAATATTTCAGATAAATTTGATTAAATATATCAAAAACACATTAAAATTTCTGAATTCAAGGAAAAGTATACAGATAAAATGGTAAAAATAAAAATCATTGCTAAATTAATTCAAAAAAAGAAAAAAATATGATAAATTTAAAGATTTTCATGAAAAATTATACAGATTAAATTGTAGACAAAAAGCATTAGTAAATTGATTGAAAGTGAAATAATAAACATTTTATATCAAAATGCAACATTTCCATGGAGAGTGTGTCTGATAAAATGGAAGAAATATGTAGAAAATCCTGTTAAAATTGTCAATTTTCATGGAAAATTATACTGATAAAAATGTAGGCATAAATATTTTACTAAATTAATTGAAAAAGAAAGAAAAATCATTATATGAAAAAATTGAAGGTTAACAAGGAAAGTATTTTTAAGTGTTAAAAGTGACCATTTTCATGGATAATAATAGCGAAAAATTCGTTTATTTAAAACACATTTCTAAATAAATTGAAGGAGGAAGGACACACATTTTCTGATAAAATGAAAGGTACATGTAAAATAATTCTGATAAAATTGAAGAAATATCCTGAGAAAATGTTTTAAAATTGACAATTTGAAATTATTTCTACTTACCACTGCCGTGTAGTTTAGTTTTTTCTACATATTTCTTTAATTTAATCAGAAATATTTTCCATGGAACTATTCAATTTTACCAGAAAACTTCTACTTACCAATCAATTAATTTAGAAATCGTTAATATGGCTTTAATTTCATGTGTATTATTTTCCAGGACCAGCAGTCTCAAGTAAACTGGAACGCCTAGATCTCTCAGACACTGGAACACCAACCAGGCAGTATATGCCAGCTGATATGAGGCCCACAACACATATACAGCAGAGGACTAACAGGTCTGACTCAGTCAGAGAAGGCGCACCTGTTCCTCAAGAGACTGGAGGCCCCAGGAAGTGGGGAGGTTTGGTAGGGTGAGGGATGTGGGTGGGGTGGCGCCACCTTGTGGAGAAGGGGAGAAGTTATTGGAGGTGGAACAGTCAGAAGGTAGGCCGCAAGGGGAAATAAAATCTGGCCTATAAAACAAAGATTAAAGTAAGAAAATTAAAACAGGAAAAAGGAGAAACATTATTTCAATTGGACTGAATCTTGGGATATGTGCAGAAAGTGATGATGTGCTTCCATCGTGTTGTTTATTTTTCTCTATGAAATGCATTTTTGGAAAGCAATTATAGGTTAATGTTTTTATGTGCCTGGGCATTCAGTTCAACTGTGCAGAGAATGTACTGCCCATTCTGAACATCTGAGTTCTGTTCCTCTATCCATGTCAGGTTTTTCAGAGCTGTCTCTGTGTCTAACTGAAGGGTCAATGAATGCCTCTCACTTGCAGCTACACTTGTATGCACTTACAGGCACCTGTGTACCTATAGCACACACATACACGTAAGCAAAATAATATAAACATTTTATTGAAATTTTGTTAAATTTATTGTTCTAAATGGGTTGATTATGACTCATTTTATTAGAAATAATTTTATAATTCATTTCTTAATAATTTTGAGCAAGTATTATGTGAAAATGTATGGATTTCGGCAGACACCTCCTAGGGTTATGTAATCTCACTTATTATATAATCCTGGTGATGGGTTCACTTTATCATATTTAGTGTTAATGGATATAGCTGCTTAGCCATGGCTGGCCACAGGTGTCCTTTAAAGACATTGATTTCTTTGTAAATGATTACAAGCTAAATCTACCAATCTCCCTTTTTTATGTAGGGAGCAATTTTTGTAAACAAATAATCTTTTGAGTACTACTGGTTCTGTAGTTGACTACATAATTTTAATAATTTTGACTAACTGTGCAATAACATTTTACCTCATAACATTGCAGCAACTGTATGTGTATTAAAATATAAAATATAAGATTCCTCACATTCTATAAATCATGAGTCAAAAATTATCCACAAATTCATAGATATAAAATCATGTGAATTTTTAAAATGTGGGATCTAGCTCATGAATAAAATCTTTAGTCATTTTGTTATCAGTTTATTTTTAATGTTACAAGTAATCATTTGTCCTCTTCATTAATCACACAGAGACATTGAATCTTGAATACCACCATCCAACTACTACAGTCCAGTTGACCTGTTGCCAATTTCTCTTCTCCACCATCTCCTGCACTTATATGGTGACTAGAAAATATTTAGGGACACAAATTAAACATGAAAAAAATAAGTAAATGTTATTAAAATTCAAGGTTGGAATATAATATAAATGTAATTTCAGAGGAGATCAGTTATTATAATAAAGTTGTGTAGACTTTTAAACTCCAGTTTGAATATATATATATATATATATATATATATATATATATATATATATATATATATATATATATTTCTTTTTGAAGTGACATCTTCCGTGAATTTTTCAATGAATACAATGTGGATGTTACTGAAGAATGGGTCTTAAAGGGACATTGTTTATGATCATATTTGCATATTTGCATGAAGACTTACTTAGAGAAGTGATAATATTTGTTAATGTTGATGCATTTTAGATCCATTCTTCATCCCATTATGAGAACAGAGTTGATGAATGTTATGGATTTAATACAATCACAAACACTCAATTGTCTTTTTGGGAATGTCACTGTCTTGGGAGCAGGTGGCTCCCATTCCATCCTCCCAGAATTTTCTGAGTTAAAGACCTCAGTCAGAACTGCACACCAAGGGCATGCTCTGAGAAAAAAAATAGCTACATGCCTATATCAGTAGTTTTAACAATCCCTTCCATACTTACATTATAATAGCATGTTCACATATCTACAATCTTCTTTGTTTCATTCTGTATATTTTAATTCTTCAGTCTTTATTATTTTAACTTATGTTGTTATCCCCCCTCCTTGTTTTACCCCTGACACTTCCTCTTCTCATACCATCTCTCCCATCTCCAAGAGGATATTCACACCTCACAACTCTCAGACCTTAACAATTCCTGGGTCCTAACAATTCTCAGGGGGTCAATGTGTCTTCTCCTTCTGAGGCCAAACCAGGCCATCCTATACCATATATGTGAGGGCCTCATGTCAGCTGGTTTATGCTGCGTGGTTAGTGGTATAATGTGAGAGAGATCTTGGCTGTCTGGGGTGTTTGAGATTGTTGGTCTTCCTATGGGTCACCCTATTTGTCAGCTTATTCCAGCTATTCCATAATTCAACCACTGGGTTCCACAGCTTCTATCCATTGTTCAATATAATATTTTGTACTTGTGAGAAGAAAAAGAAATTTTCTGCCTCAGACTACTGGCCAATAGATTGAATACTAGGTGAAAAAATAGGCAGTGCACTGTCATATATGTGGTCCTACTGGAAATAAGAAAATGTGATCTGATTTCACCTTTGTAAATTATTTAGTTAATTTGTTTGTTTGACTTGATAGATGGTTTCTACTTATAGACATGTTTGTTCTGGAACTCACTTCCTATATAAGGGCATAGATTCAACTGCCTTATCAAATTTTATTAGAAGTTATAAGGGGGGAAATATCCACAAAAGCAATATGATGAATAAATTTGTAATAAGGATTTGAGAATTTTATTTCTTCCAGAGTAAACAAAGCAAGTAAAGGGGTAAAGATTTTATGGAGAATGTACACAAGATTGTCAGATATGATAGGTCTAGTCATCAATAGAGGAGCCAGTGAGAGTGATTTCAAAAGTAGATACATGCACTATAATCAAATAATTGATAGGTTTGTGTCAACATTTGATAGAGTTCCTGAATTATTTATTCAAAAATATGATTTCTCCCTGACCTTTTGGATAGAATTTCTGTCTGGTCTTATTAAAATGATGTAGATCTTGGGTACAAAGATGCATCCAAGCAGCCCTGCACTGGATGCTAAGATGGAGAAGATCTCCACAGCAACCATGACCTTGCCCTTGGTGCTATGGTAGATAGGGAGGAAGGTGACCCAGACACTGCAGAACACTAGCAGACTGAAGGTCAAGTACTTGGCTTCATTGAATGTGTCAGGCAGATTCCTTGCAAAGAAAGCAACAGTGAAGCTTCCAAGTGCCAGGCAGGCCAAGTATCCCAGGACACAGTAGAATGCAGTAACTGAGCCCTTGTTGCACACAATGATGATGTGGCCATGCTCAGAGTATTCATCAATATCAACAAAGGGAGGAGAAACTGCTAGCCATATTGCACACAGAATACATTGGAATAGGGAACATATGGGAATAATGTAGTTGGATGTTCCAGATACAAGGAATTTTCTCAACCTTCTTCCGGGGTCTGTGACTTTGAAAGCCAGAACCACAGTGACTGTTTTGGCCAGAACTATGGAAACAGCCACCGTGAACACAATTCCAAATGTAATTTGCTCCAAGATACAGGTTGCTTTGTTAGGATGGCCAATGAAGAAAAAGGAGCACAGAAAACAGAACATGAGGGAAATGAGTAATATGGAGCTTAGGATTCTGTTATTGGCCCTCACAATAGGAATGTCATGGTGCTTGACAAAGACACAGAGTACCACAGCTGTGAATGCAGAGAAACAGAATGCTATTAAGGCAAGAGCCATACACAAGGGGTCTTCATAGCTTGGAAACATTACACATTTGTAAACACTTTTGTTGTGTTCCGTGTTGGCATACTGTTATTTTGTCCTATCACAATGTTCCACTGTCCCATCAAGTGTCCCACTGTCCAATCACAGTGCCCCACTGTCTCATCACAATGTCCCACTCTCTGATCATAGTGCCCCACTATCCCATCATAATGCACCACTATCCCATCACAGTGCCCCCACTATCCCATAACAGTGCCCCACTGTCCCATCACAATGACCCACTGTCCCATCACAGTGCCCCACTGTCCCATCACAATTTCCCACTCTCCGATCACAATGACACATTGTCACATCATAATGCCCCATTGTCCCATCACAATGACACATTGTCACATCATAATGCCCCATTGTCCCATCACAATGTCTCACTTGTCCATCACAATTCCCCATTGTCCCATCACAATGCCCCACTCTCCCATCACAATGCCCCATTGTCCCATCACAGTGTCCTATTGTCCCATCACAATGCCCCATTGTACCATCACAGGGCCCCACTGTCCCATCACAATGCCCCACTGTTCCATCACAGTGCCACACTGTCCCATCACAGTGCCCCATTGTCCCATCACAATGACCCACTCTCCCATCACAATACCCCACTGTCCCATCACAGTGCCCCACTGTTCCATCACAATTCCCTACTGTCCATCACAATGCCCCACTGTCCCATCACAGTGCCCCACTGTCCCATCACAATGCCCCACTCTCCCATCACAATACCCCACTGTCCCATCACAGTGCCCCACTGTCTCATCACAATGCTTTTATTAGTCAGGGTTCTTCTGAGTCACAGAACACATGGGGAGTCTCTATATATTTAGGGAGTTTCTTGAGCACTCACAGTCTGCAGTCCAACTCCCCAACCATAGTCAGAAGTAGCTCTAGATGGACGACCAAGGATCTAGCAGTTTCTCAGTCCCATGATGCAAGCAGGCAGAAAAGAGTGTCTGCCTCCTTCCAATGTCCTTATGTAGGTCTCCAGGAGAGGGTGTGGCCCAGATTTAAGGCTGTCAGTCTCCAGGAGAGGGAGTGCCAAGATTAAAGTCTGTAGGTCTCCAGCAAGGGGCTTGGACTAGATTTAAGGCTGTCAGTCTCCAGCAGGAGTCGTGGCCCAGATTAAAGGCTGTCAGTCTCCAGTAGGGGGCGTGGCCCAGATTAAAGGCTGTCAGTCTCCAGTAGGGGGCGTGGCCCAGATTAAAGCCTGTCAGTCTCCAGCAGGGGGCGTGGCCCAGATTAAAGCCATGTGCTACTGTGACTTTAATTCCAAATGATCTTAAACTCGGAGATCTCCTTGTCTTAATCTTCTGGAATTCACAGAAACTATGCTTTAAAATCTCCATGCCAAGATCCAGGTCAGAAACTTGTATCTCTGAGCCTCCAGATTCAGATCACAGGAGAACTAATTCTGGATTAATTTTGAGATTGTCATTAGGATTCTTAACATTCAGGCCAAAAATTTGTCTTTTCCATGAAAAAGTGAAATTTATAACTATACGGCCATGTAGGGCTTCACGGCTATAAACTTCTCATGCAAGGAAGGATTCTAGAGACCAGGCTAGAGATCACTGTCCATGCTCAGGCTTGGTGGTCATTATCTCTCGCCAGAAAACACAAATCTCCTGGATAATATGAGCTGTGATCTGCAAAGATTAATGGGGTGTTGTTAGATTTGTGACATTTAGACCACACTTGGAGGCAGTCAGGTGGGTCCTGGCTCCCAAGGGTGACTCCCCTAAGCGGGCCCAGCAGAATCCCAGAGGGCCTCTCTCAGTCCCACCTCACCAGGCAAGCCACCTCCCAGGCTGCC
The DNA here is from genome assembly GCF_947179515.1 of Apodemus sylvaticus. Taxonomy (NCBI): domain Eukaryota; kingdom Metazoa; phylum Chordata; class Mammalia; order Rodentia; family Muridae; genus Apodemus; species Apodemus sylvaticus. The sequence continues at coordinate 96,909,051 of NC_067484.1, read as the reverse complement.
CCCGGCGGCTCCCAGCCAAAGCCTGCTGAGGTCTTGAGCGCAGCCAGGAGTTTAATAAAGCTCGGGAGGCTTGCGCCTAGAAACTTCTCCTGGCTTCTGGGCTGGGAGCCTTCTATTTATTTGCTGCTGGGGGCTGGGGGCGGGTTTTGCGAGCGCCTCCGGTCACCAGAGTATTCGAAGGTGATGAACCCGCCCCTGAGAATCCGCTGAGAGAACAGCTGGGCTCCGGGAGCGGGTGGGGAGCTGGGAGTGGCCGTGGCGTCCGAATCCAGGCAGCCTGTCAGGCACTCCTCCTCCTCCTCGTCCTCCTCCTCGTCCTCCTCCTCCTGCTCCTCCTCCTCCTGCTCCTGTTCCTGCTCTGCTCCGCTCCGCCCTCCCTCTGCCTCCCGCAGAGTCCACTCAAGGCACCAGTGCCCCACAGGGCACTAAAGCCAGACTATTAATAACCCTCTGCCTGGCTGAGGGCTCAGGTCACACTCTGGAAATACCACCCTCAGAGCATGTTCTGTCTTGCCTCCCGCTGTAGGGACTCGCAGAAGAGAGACAATCCCCTCATTGGATTGAGAAGCACACGGAATCCCACTTACAGTAGGGCCCAAATCTTACAGCCTCAGACTTCTGAGAATGATTTTGTTAAAAATGGCAGTTGAAGTTATGAAGAGAGGGACGTTGCCAGGCAGAATCTATTGGGATAGGTAGGACTTGGGGTAAGAAAACAGGTCGGGCACAACTCCCAGTACAGCCTGAGCCACTGGGGATTTACAGCCTGGAGGCAGAATGGGGGTCAACGGGTGGGAAATGACCAAGGGGGATCCAGGGACCAGAGGGAAATCCAGATAAACTGATCTAACTGGATTCCTGTACGGATAGACTGGGGTGATCAGACCTTGCTTTGAAAGCCATGGGAGGACAAGCAGCCGATCAGGCATGGGAGGGGTTGATCATACATGGAATGATGGGGGCTGTGGCTAAACTGACTTGTTCTAGTTAGAACTGGGTGAAGAGAACGCACCCCTGGGCCTCCGAGGAGGAGTCTGCCTGAAGTTTGGTCAAGGGGAGCGTTTCTATGAGCGGCATGCCTGCCGTTTCTATGAGAGTTTCTATGAGAGTTTCCAAGGCATGCCTGAGCTGCCGGTTTTCCACCTATGGAATGGGACAGGAGAGGAGCCTGCTCTGCACCTGTCATCAGGGATGCATGACGTCATAAACTTCGCAGGGGAGTCTGTGCTTTCAAGCTTTCAACTTTCAGTTTATCGGTTGCATGTTTGCTCTTAAGTGCTTCATAAACATTAGCCGGTGGAACCCTGCCCCTCTGCGCACGGATAGCCGTGAGCCCTACGACTGTCTCATTCAGCAGGAGAGTTAACAGAAGTCATCAGACAACTTTTTCTTTGCATTGACTGCCTTTTACATTCCGGAAAGCTTTTCACCACAGAGCTAGCTGCACCTCTAATCCTCTTCCTTCTGTAAAAGCATTTAACGTGATGGATTCACAAATAAAAACATCACACAGTGGGTTGAACTCGAACACCTGCCCTGTCCCAAATGCTGTCTATCTCTGTGAACCCCTGTACACAGAACAGCCACGCCCTGGAGCCCCCACTTTGTGAGCCCCGTACACAGAACAACAGCACCCTGGAGCCCCACCCCCTTTGTGAACCCCGTACAACAGAACAGCCATGTTGGAGCGTTCCTATGCGCTTTACACTTTAACTATCAATCACATCTTTATTTACAGATCCACCACACAGAACCAAACAGCAAAAATCTGTGATGGGATAGAAACTAGGAAAAAGATGTTTTCTAATGTCTTTCATGACTTGTGTCCGTTGCCTACGCTCTGTCCTTCCTCATTACCTAATATGGCCCTCCCTTGATGTTCTTTCTAAATAGTACTATGTTGTCCAACTACGCTGTTCCTCATGGGGGAATCCTAATCTATAATTGTGTGTGTGTATATGTGTGTGTGTATGTTTGTACACATGTGTTGATGTATGTATGATGTGTGTGTGTGTGTTTGTACACATGTGTTGATGTATGTATGATGTGAGTGTGTGTGTGTGTGATGAATGATGTGTGTTTAAGTGGGTTTATGTAAGCAAGTAAACAGTCTCTTTTATTTCTGTATTTATTTTCAAATAGCACCTCATGAATCTTTCTAGACTGACCTTGATCTCACTCTCAGCTTAGGCTGGCCTTGAACTTTCGAGTTCCCCGTTTCAGCCTCCTGTGCAGGCTGGACGACAGACCAGCAGCACCAGGCTGAGTTTATATTTTTATTCTGAATAATAACAAATATCTAGATGCACTGTTCTCCAGGTGGGATATTTTGAAAGCCCAGCTCCAGGAAGAGCCATTTCTAGAAACTTCTGTTCCTCCATCTTGCTAGGAAAATGAATTCAGAATATTTTAACTTACAGGTGCCTTGGGTTTGGGGTTCCAATCATCAGCAGGTGGATAGCTTGGGACTTGCCATTTTCCCTTTGAGAGTATTGGGGTCCCAATGCTGCTTTCTTTACGGGGACTTTGAGTCCCAGGTTGAGAAACCGTTTTGATAGAAAGCCGTCCTCATAGGAGGTACTTTATTCAAAATAACAATTACTGAGAGGTATTGCTCCTGTGTGTCTTTCACTGTGGCAAGCTGCTGCAGGCATGGCAGGAAATGTTCGCAGCCGTCTTTGTTAGGTAGCGTCAACCCATTTTTCAGATGAGGAAATTGGTGGCCTGTGCCAGGAACCCTGGTGGAAAAGCTAATTGTTTGAATCTTAGATCTGTACTGAGTGGGTGGGCTGAGACCCTTGGCTTTTGTTCCGGTAGAGAGAGGGTCCCACTATCCTAACTTGACTGTCCCCCAGTACCTGGGTGGCCTCAATAAGACACAGAATGAGCTCATCATGCCAGAAGACCTAAGCTGACGTCACGGCTGGGAACAGGCTGCAGCTGGGAGGGGCAGAGTGAGCCTGAAGCTAATTATGCGGGGAGTCACCCTGTGTGATGGACCAAAAGCAAAGGAACAGAGCTAGGCTTTGGTTCACGGTTCAGGGATGCCATCCACTAAGGTGGTTGGAGTGGCTCTGGCTAAGACAATGGAAACTAGTGGCAGCTGCGTGCTATAAAGCACACACCAGCAAGTTCAGAGAGCTCAGCAGGAAGTGACTCCACCCATAACACTCAAGTCCCGCCCCCTTGGGAACGTGCTTCCTCCAGCAGAGCCCCTAAAGGCTCCATAACCTCCCCAAACACCCTACCAGCTGTGCGTCCCAAGGCATGAGCCTGTGGGAACAGTTCATATCCAAGGGCCTCAAAACTCATCGAAATGTCAATGCCTTTCAAAGCATTTAATCTGCAGGCAGGGTCCTGAGCTGTCTGCTATGATTATCAATGTTATAGTCCCGGCTCTCAAAAAGGGATATGAAGGAGACACAAACCTAGACGGCAGCCTAACCTAGCTGATTCTGACAGGCAGTCCTTGCGATGCTCCCTTTGCATGTGTGGGAATAGCTCTATTCACAAGATCATTCGCAATATGAATGACCCTTAAATGGGCAAAGCTTTCAGTGGTCTCATCGAGAAGGTTTTGTCTGGTATTCTAGTGCCCAT